>NC_138768.1:180306702-180601702 GCF_965119305.1 Pelophylax lessonae
AGTTCATCAGTCGAATTACATATCAGACAGAACAATACATGAAAGGGCCTTTGCTTTTGCCATGCATTTGTGTCAATGTGAGGTGTTTTGCGTCTGAGATGGTGTTTGTGGACAAGGGCTGTTCCTCCTCTACTCAGCTGTCAAGTGTTAATGCAAGCAATTGTCAAATGTGTTTAGGTGGTGTCCGTAATTTCCATGCGCAGACTTAACTTTGTCAAGTGTCCCAATGAATGAATGAACAGGTGTTTACATGTCGTCTAAATGCAAAACATAGCTGTCTGCTGACCAAGGTGGATGAATGGTTGTCAGTCTTAGCTCGTTAATATGTAAATGCAAGGGCCCACATTTCATCACAGGATGGGCATAAACTGAAATATATATCTGAAATATCATAAGGCATATTAATACAATCTTTCAACCCAACCTTTGATCCCAGCTTATTCATAACGGTGGGATCACTTAGAGTCTCTGAATAGCACAAAACAGGTGACATTATTCCAAGGTGTATGTAGGCTGGTGACTTGGTTGTGTGCACATAGGGTTATAACTTCTTAGAATTCTATCAAATCAAAACAGATATGTTCAATGGGGAGGGCCATAGCTTGCAAGAGTCCATGGCCTGAAAAATCCAACTCCATTATTATGGCAATAAAGTCACTACGAAATAGACCATGGCAGCACATACCACCTGTTGATGATGGCATGTGATTTTTCAACATGTCCTAAGGCCTTTTCCAGGAAAGGGCAAAAAATAAACCTCCCGTTTTTAATGAGAGGAAAAAAATTCCCTTTCAACCCTCGTTCAGAGCGGTCAGACCAAGTCCCTGGCGGCTATAACGAAAAAACAATGTCCTTTGTGTCCAATCGGCTTGACTTCGACTGTAAAGTGGAGACATGAATGTCTCGTGTCTCTCTCCTTTCCTGGGGTGAGCAAGGGCAAAATGAGGAGAGGTTCTCGGGTGGTGAGCACATGTTGCAAGTAACCAGACAGTGGCTACTAGTGCTCAGCTTGCTACAAAGCGTACCACTGTCGCACGAATGCGACGTCTTCCAGGAGTAGAGGTGTCCGCTGGCATTGTACCAATGCGTCTGTCTAGATCCAGCTGGAATTCGTCTGGTGCTTGTCGTCACAATCTCCAATGATTCGGCTGGTGCTCCTCACAATCTCCGGTAAGTTGTCGTGGGGTCCAGGGGTGGGGCTTCCGTCTGTCGCGATGCGTGGATCCAAGCCGGGGAGTCGTCTATCAGTACCGCTGTTCTGGTCACTGCTTGAACCATTGCAGGAGGTCCGTAGGGTTAGTCTAGCGACGTCAGCTTATGGAGGGGCCTTCACCAGGATTCTGTCACCTGGCTTGAATGGGTGGGTTGGTGCACCTGTTGGCAAAGGAAACGAGAGCGAGATATCACCATAATCACTGTTTAATTTTTCAATTACCACATATTCCTCTTGCAAAATCTCTAGATATGAGAATAAATGGACTCATGGGGTTGAGACGGGTCTGAAGTCATTCTGACTTTAGCAAGAATAGCAGGTAAGTACAGAGACAAAAATACAAGTTTTACAAGAATGGCAGGAGTATTTTGCGCCACTGGGCTTCTGGCCTATAGACAGGCAGCAAAAATAAATGCTAGTGAAACTACTCGCAGCACTGAGGTTTAGGGCCTACAGGAAGGCAGGTAACAGGAAGGATACTTAATGGCACTGTTTTGGGAGAACACAGCATGTCTACACATGCAACAATGGTGAGGGCCCTTGGAGGGCTTGAACTGCCTTGTATTCCTCCAAAGGTGGAGATGGGTTAAATTGCAGTCCTCTGACTCACCCAAGCAGGAAGCTACCTAGAACTGAGTATCCCTTGCATGGCTAAGATGCTGTGATCACTGAACAACAGGGAGTGAAATTCAAGCTGTCTTGTGTACATGGACACATAGAGACACACAAAACAGCTAGAAGTCAGTACTCATGCAAACATAAATTTATAAGAGATTGCACAATTGCTTGGTGACACCTGAACAGGAAATTGAAACCAAATGGCCTTGGAGACACAAAATCTGACTTCAAGAACCATTCATATGCAAAACCTGGGCAATGAGTCACTTTTTTGGATGAAAAGAGATCAACTAATTGAATTCACCGCAGGAGGTTACCTTTAAAATTTTATCAAAGTAGTAACGCTGGCATAAATTCATTTTAATTCTTAGCATACTATCAACAGGCCAACCACTTCCATCCTATTTTTTTTTTTTGAATGACAGCTTTCTATTCTACTATTTAACAATACAGATTTCACATACTGCACATCTGATAACGTGCTGTGACATATAAATGACAATCAGCTCACTAGTTTCCAGAGTTACATATGGTATATGTACACAAATCTGTAAAATTTCATTTGTATCCAAGATTATTATATAAGAGTAGTACTACAGTATCTGCCTGAGCACATTATCCCATACCAATAATCTTGTCAAGAGAAAAGGTAGTAAAAGCATAAGTGCATAAATTCAAAAATTAGTGTTTAGCACCAGAATACAAAAGTATGTACCAATATACCAAAGGAAAACTCTAAAAAAAAGACCAGAGATGCTTAATTATCTAAAGCATAGCACCTCATTTATGCCAGAGCTCATATATGTCAAATTTAGAACACATCAAATATCTGACACCCAATAAATAGAAACTTTCTAACACCCATAAAAACAGTCTAATCAATCAGAAAAAAATCTATTTGGAAACAATACTCCCATGAGGTTGGTTGTTGTTGAAGGCTGTGCTTGGTCATTCTGAAAATCTCAAATTTCACTTATCTGAGGAATAAGCATCAGAAAGGTTTAGTAACAAAACATTTTACTTTTCCTCCTAAAAATAAACCAACGGTTAGAGGAATTGAGCATACAGTTAGCATATCAAACATTTTCCTTCCTAACAGTGCACTTTTCTAATACCAAAAATTGTTGACGTCAAATTAATTATTACCACGTGGATTTCTATATTTTTTTGTTATTATTATGGTATACCATAAACTTAAAGAAAAAAATTATTATTGTTCACCATGGTTGAAAAAAATGAGCAGCTCAAAACATTAGTAATTTCTCATTTGAATATAAGAACCCATACGTCACCCATTCTTTAGCAATTCGGAACATTCCTTAAAACTTGTTTTCTCTACAAGGCAAAACTGATCGTTAATTTGTATGACAATACAGCTGTTTACAGTCCCTCTTGCTATTACCTGTGTCACAGACCGAAAGAGGTGGGGGGGGGGGGGGTTTGTTTGCTAAAAAGGCACTTAGAAAATATATTTTTATTTTTTTTTAAAAAAAGTCAGTGATAAAGAAAGAAAAGTTGGTGACACAAAACCTAAATGATGAAAGTTCAAAATTGCTTACGATTTTTAAGGATAGAAATACAATTTTAGTCCTTAAGGTCACACTTTACACACCAAATATATATTTCCTTGCTTCTAAAAGCTGCCATGACCAGCATAGTACGGCAAAATCACATCACTTTTAAAACATAAGTAATAACCACAAAACAAAGTATTATGCAACCAATATTCATTTAGTGTTATGAAATGCTTTGCTGATACAGCACCTTTAGGAATAGTGTTAAAACGAACACAACATAACGATTCATGGATCTAAGGTTGCCCATACACGATACAATTTTCATACAATCTTCCTAAACGTAAATTTCATAATTTTCTCGGAATTCTCCTTACCTTGAAAATTTCCCATTATCTTAAGCTCAGAATACAAAGTGAGATCAGCTGAGTTTGAAGGTTTATATATCTATGGGTAGTGACATCAGTGTTTATACTTTATTGGAAAAAAAACCTAGTTTCCCAACTTATGTGGTTTCCTGCGTCTAAATAATCAGATTTATATATATATCCGATTTATGGTTTGGTGTTAACTATCCTTTGGTGGGCAATTTCTATACCTTCAGGCTCAGCTTAATATCACATACAATCTCCACATACATCTATACAATGGCATGCAATCTTATATAACGACTAAATACACTTAAGTGTCTATACAAATATATACAAGGTTTTGGAGGGGGAATTCACCATCACACACAGTACTGCTTTGTAACCGGGTCCCAGACCCCATTTTATCTTTGGCGCTTCAGGCGCTGGAGTATCAGACCCCATCTTTGGGAATTTCAGATTCCCGGGAGATGCTAAAATTTGCGGTTAACTGGGTACCGTTTATCTGCTCTGACAGTATAGGGTAGTAATAATAATAATAGAAAATATAATCACTTACCCCATACTGTGTTTTTGGCAGATCTCACTTTCTGACACCAAAACTGTTAGCTCAAATCTCGTCAGGAGGCAATCACGATGATATTACAGCCCTTCAGTTGCTACCCTCCCAATAGATAATGAATTCACCCTCCATCCAGCTGGGAGTTATGACGACACACAGCACTCAAACTTATGCCCGTACACACGTGCAGATTATCTGAAGACTTTTGTCTTCAGATTTACCTTTTCTATGTAGTGCAAGGGCCTGCCGGATTGCATACAAATTGAAAGTGTTTAGGTTTGACCTCATATTATATGGTTTTGGTAAGTCTGCAGACAAAAGTCTTCAGATAATCTGCACGTGTGTACGGGGCATTAGTGCAGTCACAACTAATTTTATTGAATGTGAAGATCATATTTAAAGCATATTTGTTGAGCAGGAAAGACTGCTCCAAACCGGTTTTACAGTTCATCAGTCGAATTACATATCAGACAGAACAATACATGAAAGGGCCTTTGCTTTTGCCATGCATTTGTGTCAATGTGAGGTGTTTTGTGTCTGAGATGGTGTTTGTGGACAAGGGCTGTTCCTCCTCTACTCAGCTGTCAAGTGTTAATGCAAGCAATTGTCAAATGTGTTTAGGTGGTGTCCGTAATTTCCATGCGCAGACTTAACTTTGTCAAGTGTCCCAATGAATGAATGAACAGGTGTTTACATGTCGTCTAAATGCAAAACATAGCTGTCTGCTGACCAAGGTGGATGAATGGTTGTCAGTCTTAGCTCGTTAATATGTAAATGCAAGGGCCCACATTTCATCACAGGATGTGCATAAACTGAAATATATATCTGAAATATCATAAGGCATATTAATACACCATGCACCCCTCCAATGTATCCCGCACTCACCAGAAGTATGCACCCCTGCAGGGGTAATAAGCCTTAGGGTATTAGCCTCTCTCCTAGAGATCATGGTATTGGGCTTTTAGGATGGAAGTATCCCTGGATGCGGTTAGATATCTTCAATGGGCAAGGTCACCATGATAATCCATACTCCAAAATAAGGGGAGATGATCCCAGATACCATGTAGAAAGGAAGACCTCGTATAGTGAAGTACCGTTTTTAATCGTTTATTAAAGTATGTAAAAAAGACTGTACTCACATTTAAAACAAGGCAAAGCAAGCATGCGAAGCAGTAGGGGCCGCGAGTCCCTCGTTGGCGGCTACTTCCGGGACGCTACTGTAACCAGCGGCCGGATCTGCGTTCCAGTGGGACAGAAATGACGTAACCACGCACGACGCGTTTCCATCAGGTGCGTGATCACGCACCTGATGACACCAGCTGTGACGAAACGCGTTGTGCGTGGTTACGTCATTTCCGCCCCACTGGAACGCAGATACGGTCGCTGGTTACAGTAGCGTCCCGGAAGTAGCCGCCAACGAGGGACTCGCGGCCCCTACTGCTTCGCATGCTTGCTTTGCCTTGTTTTAAATGCGAGTACAGTCTTTTTTACATACTTTAATAAACGATTGAAAACGGTACTTTACTATACGAGGTCTTCCTTTCTAAATGGTACCTGGGATCATCTCCCCTTATTTTGGAGTATGGATTATCATGGTGACCTTGCCCATTGAAGATATCTGACCGCATCCAGGGATACTTCTATCCTAAAAGCCCAATACCGTGATCTCTAGGAGAGAGGCTAATACCCTAAGGCTTATTAACGTATATACTCGAGTATAAGCCGAGACCCCTACTTTTACCACAAAAAGATGGGAAAAATCATTGACTCGAGTATAAGCCTAGGGTGAGAATGCAGGGCGGCGGGCATGGTACAGGAGAATGCAGGGTGACTGGCATGGTGCAGGAGAATGCAGGGTACTGGCATGGTGCAGGAGAATGCAGGGCGGCGGGCATGGTACAGGAGAATGCAGGGTGACTGGCATGGTGCAGGAGAATGCAGGGCGGCGGGCATGGTACAGGAGAATGCAGGGTGACTGGCATGGTGCAGGAGAATGCAGGGTACTGGCATGGTACAGGAGAATGAAGGGTACTGGCATGGTGCAGGAGAATGCAGGGTACTGGCATGGTACAAGAGGATCCGGGGTTGTGGGCATACTACAGGAGATGCAGTGCTGTGGGCATTGTACATGTGGACCATGCCCGCAGCACTGCATCCCTTGTAGTGTGCCCACAGCCCTGCATAATGGCAAGTAGTGAAGCTTTTTCACTTACCTGTTCCAAAGGCGCCTTCATTTTAAAAATGGCGCCGCCCGGCGCCGACACGTCATTGCGCACGCGCCGCCGCCGCTCGTATACTTTCGGCTATTCCCGGCCTCTCCCGAGCGGCGGCGGGAATAGCGGAAATTACACGAGCGGCGCGTGCGCAGTGACATGTATGCGACGGGCGGCGCCATTTTTAAACCTTAAACCCGTCGGAGTGGACAGAAATTTTTTTTTTTTTTTCCTTGACTCGAGTATAAGCCGAGGGGGACGTTTTCAGCACAAAAAAATGTGCTGAAAAACTCGGCTTATACTCGAGTATATACGGTACCCCTGCAGGGGTGCATACCTCTGGTGAGTGCGGGATACATTGGAGGGGTGCATGGTGTTTTTCCCACCCCACACTTATCGCCGGATCACCGTTTGAAAATTACTTCACCATTGGTTTTAATGAAGCACAGATTTTTTCCTTCATAAGCACTTTATGGACTGTGTTTGGACTTATTTGCTATTTAAATTTATTTAATTTATTTATTTAATAACCTTGGTGATTTCACTGGACTTCCACACAGCAGCACTTTGGCATTGTCACTTTATTGATTGCACATATCACTTTATATTCACCATTCATTATTTTATATGTCAACGTGCAGATTAATTTTTTACCACGATTTTATATAGTTTTATTGTTTTTTATACGCATCACTACTTTATACAAAAATATTTTCATTATCCCTTCCATATATCTTTATCCCTTCCTTTTAAATATTGTATATACCCTTCTTTATCAGTTCCTACTTTGTAACAGGCAGCGCCATTTTACCTCGTTTCACTCTTACATTGTTTGATATAGCCATCTGGACTATATTTTGGGGTAGGCTGCAGCCTTATCTAGATCCATCAGCGTGGAAACTTACCTTTTTTACTATCTCACAAAAGTGAGTACACCCCTCACATTTTTGTAAATATTTTGTTATATCTTTTCATATGACAACACAGAAGAAATGACACTATGCTACAATGTAAAGTAATGAGTGTACAACTTGTATAACAGTGTATATTTGCTGTGCCCTTAAAATAACTGAGCACACGGCCATTAATGTCTAAATTTCTGGCAACAAAAGTGAGTACACCCCTAAGTAAAAATGTCCAAATTGGGCCCAATTAGCCATTTTCCTTCCTCTGTGTCATGTGACTCATTAGTGTTACAAGGTCTCAGGTGTGAATGGGGAGCAGGTGTGTTAAATTTGGTGTTATCGCTCTCACTCTTATACTGGTCACTGGAAGTTCAACATGGCACCTTATGATGAAGAAAACTTTGAGGATCTGAAAAAAGAATTGTTGCGTAAAGATGGCCTAGGCTATAGGAAGATTGCCAAGACCCTGAAACTGAGCTGCAGCACGGTGGCCAAGACCATACAGCCGTTTAACAGGACAGGTTCCACTCAGAACAGGCCTCGCCATGGCCGACCAAAGAAGTTAAATGCACGTGCTCAGCGTCATATCCAGAGGTTGTCTTTGGGAAATTGAGTGCTGCCAGCATTGCTGCAGAGGTTGAGGGGGGGGGGGCGCGTCAGCCTGTCAGTGCTCAGACCATTTGTCGCATCACATTGGTCTGCATGGCTGTTGTCCTGGAAGAAAGCCTCTTCTAAAGATGATGAACAAGAAAGCCTTACTGGAACAATGTCCTGTGGTCTGATAAAACCAAAATAAATTTATTTCATTCAGATGTGTCAAGCGTTTGTGGTGGCAACCAGGTGAGGAGTACAAAGACAAGTGTGTCTTGCCTACAGTCAAGCATGGTGGTGGGAGTGTCATGGTCTGGGGCTGCATGAGTGCTGCCAGCACTGGGGAGCTACAGTTCCGTGAGGGAACCATGAATGCCAACATGTACTGTGACATACGGAAGCAGAGCACGCTCCCCTCCCTTCAGAGACTGGGCCATAGGGCAGTATTCCAACATAATGTCCCCAAACACACCTCCAGGACGACCGCTGCCTTGTTAAAGAAGCTGAGGGTAAAGATGATGGTCTTGTCAAGCATGTCTCAAGGCCCTAAACCTTATTGAGCATCTGTGGGGCATTCTCATATGGAAGGTGGAGGAGCACAAGGTCTCTAACATCCACCAGCTCCGTGATGTCCTCATGGAGGAGTGTGTTAGCTCAAATCTCGTCAGGAGGCAATCACGATGATATTACAGCCCTTCAGTTGCTACCCTCCCAATAGATAATGAATTCACCCTCCATCCAGCTGGGAGTTATGACGACACACAGCACTCAAACTTAGTGCAGTCACAACTAATTTTATTGAATGTGAAGCTCATATTTAAAGCATATTTGTTGAGCAGGAAAGACTGCTCCAAACCGGTTTTACAGTTCATCAGTCGAATTACATATCAGACAGAACAATACATGAAAGGGCCTTTGCTTTTGCCATGCATTTGTGTCAATGTGAGGTGTTTTGCGTCTGAGATGGTGTTTGTGGACAAGGGCTGTTCCTCCTCTACTCAGCTGTCAAGTGTTAATGCAAGCAATTGTCAAATGTGTTTAGGTGGTGTCCGTAATTTCCATGCGCAGACTTAACTTTGTCAAGTGTCCCAATGAATGAATGAACAGGTGTTTACATGTCGTCTAAATGCAAAACATAGCTGTCTGCTGACCAAGGTGGATGAATGGTTGTCAGTCTTAGCTCGTTAATATGTAAATGCAAGGGCCCACATTTCATCACAGGATGGGCATAAACTGAAATATATATCTAAAATATCATAAGGCATATTAATACAATCTTTCAACCCAACCTTTGATCCCAGCTTATTCATAACGGTGGGATCACTTAGAGTCTCTGAATAGCACAAAACAGGTGACATTATTCCAAGGTGTATGTAGGCTGGTGACTTGGTTGTGTGCACATAGGGTTATAACTTCTTAGAATTCTATCAAATCAAAACAGATATGTTCAATGGGGAGGGCCATAGCTTGCAAGAGTCCATGGCCTGAAAAATCCAACTCCATTATTATGGCAATAAAGTCACTACGAAATAGACCATGGCAGCACATACCACCTGTTGATGATGGCATGTGATTTTTCAACATGTCCTAAGGCCTTTTCCAGGAAAGGGCAAAAAATAAACCTCCCGTTTTTAATGAGAGGAAAAAAATTCCCTTTCAACCCTCGTTCAGAGCGGTCAGACCAAGTCCCTGGCGGCTATAACGAAAAAACAATGTCCTTTGTGTCCAATCGGCTTGACTTCGACTGTAAAGTGGAGACATGAATGTCTCGTGTCTCTCTCCTTTCCTGGGGTGAGCAAGGGCAAAATGAGGAGAGGTTCTCGGGTGGTGAGCACATGTTGCAAGTAACCAGACAGTGGCTACTAGTGCTCAGCTTGCTACAAAGCGTACCACTGTCGCACGAATGCGACGTCTTCCAGGAGTAGAGGTGTCCGCTGGCATTGTACCAATGCGTCTGTCTAGATCCAGCTGGAATTCGTCTGGTGCTTGTCGTCACAATCTCCAATGATTCGGCTGGTGCTCGTCACAATCTCCGGTAAGTTGTCGTGGGGTCCAGGGGTGGGGCTTCCGTCTGTCGCGATGCGTGGATCCAAGCCGGGGAGTCGTCTATCAGTACCGCTGTTCTGGTCACTGCTTGAACCATTGCAGGAGGTCCGTAGGGTTAGTCTAGCGACGTCAGCTTATGGAGGGGCCTTCACCAGGATTCTGTCACCTGGCTTGAATGGGTGGGTTGGTGCACCTGTTGGCAAAGGAAACGAGAGCGAGATATCACCATAATCACTGTTTAATTTTTCAATTACCACATATTCCTCTTGCAAAATCTCTAGATATGAGAATAAATGGACTCATGGGGTTGAGACGGGTCTGAAGTCATTCTGACTTTAGCAAGAATAGCAGGTAAGTACAGAGACAAAAATACAAGTTTTACAAGAATGGCAGGAGTATTTTGCGCCACTGGGCTTCTGGCCTATAGACAGGCAGCAAAAATAAATGCTAGTGAAACTACTCGCAGCACTGAGGTTTAGGGCCTACAGGAAGGCAGGTAACAGGAAGGATACTTAATGGCACTGTTTTGGGAGAACACAGCATGTCTACACATGCAACAATGGTGAGGGCCCTTGGAGGGCTTGAACTGCCTTGTATTCCTCCAAAGGTGGAGATGGGTTAAATTGCAGTCCTCTGACTCACCCAAGCAGGAAGCTACCTAGAACTGAGTATCCCTTGCATGGCTAAGATGCTGTGATCACTGAACAACAGGGAGTGAAATTCAAGCTGTCTTGTGTACATGGACACATAGAGACACACAAAACAGCTAGAAGTCAGTACTCATGCAAACATAAATTTATAAGAGATTGCACAATTGCTTGGTGACACCTGAACAGGAAATTGAAACCAAATGGCCTTGGAGACACAAAATCTGACTTCAAGAACCATTCATATGCAAAACCTGGGCAATGAGTCACTTTTTTGGATGAAAAGAGATCAACTAATTGAATTCACCGCAGGAGGTTACCTTTAAAATTTTATCAAAGTAGTAACGCTGGCATAAATTCATTTTAATTCTTAGCATACTATCAACAGGCCAACCACTTCCATCCTATTTTTTTTTTTTGAATGACAGCTTTCTATTCTACTATTTAACAATACAGATTTCACATACTGCACATCTGATAACGTGCTGTGACATATAAATGACAATCAGCTCACTAGTTTCCAGAGTTACATATGGTATATGTACACAAATCTGTAAAATTTCATTTGTATCCAAGATTATTATATAAGAGTAGTACTACAGTATCTGCCTGAGCACATTATCCCATACCAATAATCTTGTCAAGAGAAAAGGTAGTAAAAGCATAAGTGCATAAATTCAAAAATTAGTGTTTAGCACCAGAATACAAAAGTATGTACCAATATACCAAAGGAAAACTCTAAAAAAAAGACCAGAGATGCTTAATTATCTAAAGCATAGCACCTCATTTATGCCAGAGCTCATATATGTCAAATTTAGAACACATCAAATATCTGACACCCAATAAATAGAAACTTTCTAACACCCATAAAAACAGTCTAATCAATCAGAAAAAAATCTATTTGGAAACAATACTCCCATGAGGTTGGTTGTTGTTGAAGGCTGTGCTTGGTCATTCTGAAAATCTCAAATTTCACTTATCTGAGGAATAAGCATCAGAAAGGTTTAGTAACAAAACATTTTACTTTTCCTCCTAAAAATAAACCAACGGTTAGAGGAATTGAGCATACAGTTAGCATATCAAACATTTTCCTTCCTAACAGTGCACTTTTCTAATACCAAAAATTGTTGACGTCAAATTAATTATTACCACGTGGATTTCTATATTTTTTTGTTATTATTATGGTATACCATAAACTTAAAGAAAAAAATTATTATTGTTCACCATGGTTGAAAAAAATGAGCAGCTCAAAACATTAGTAATTTCTCATTTGAATATAAGAACCCATACGTCACCCATTCTTTAGCAATTCGGAACATTCCTTAAAACTTGTTTTCTCTACAAGGCAAAACTGATCGTTAATTTGTATGACAATACAGCTGTTTACAGTCCCTCTTGCTATTACCTGTGTCACAGACCGAAAGAGGTGGGGGGGGGGGGGGTTTGTTTGCTAAAAAGGCACTTAGAAAATATATTTTTATTTTTTTTTTAAAAAAGTCAGTGATAAAGAAAGAAAAGTTGGTGACACAAAACCTAAATGATGAAAGTTCAAAATTGCTTACGATTTTTAAGGATAGAAATACAATTTTAGTCCTTAAGGTCACACTTTACACACCAAATATATATTTCCTTGCTTCTAAAAGCTGCCATGACCAGCATAGTACGGCAAAATCACATCACTTTTAAAACATAAGTAATAACCACAAAACAAAGTATTATGCAACCAATATTCATTTAGTGTTATGAAATGCTTTGCTGATACAGCACCTTTAGGAATAGTGTTAAAACGAACACAACATAACGATTCATGGATCTAAGGTTGCCCATACACGATACAATTTTCATACAATCTTCCTAAACGTAAATTTCATAATTTTCTCGGAATTCTCCTTACCTTGAAAATTTCCCATTATCTTAAGCTCAGAATACAAAGTGAGATCAGCTGAGTTTGAAGGTTTATATATCTATGGGTAGTGACATCAGTGTTTATACTTTAGTGGAAAAAAAACCTAGTTTCCCAACTTATGTGGTTTCCTGCGTCTAAATAATCAGATTTATATATATATCCGATTTATGGTTTGGTGTTAACTATCCTTTGGTGGGCAATTTCTATACCTTCAGGCTCAGCTTAATATCACATACAATCTCCACATACATCTATACAATGGCATGCAATCTTATATAACGACTAAATACACTTAAGTGTCTATACAAATATATACAAGGTTTTGGAGGGGGAATTCACCATCACACACAGTACTGCTTTGTAACCGGGTCCCAGACCCCATTTTATCTTTGGCGCTTCAGGCGCTGGAGTATCAGACCCCATCTTTGGGAATTTCAGATTCCCGGGAGATGCTAAAATTTGCGGTTAACTGGGTACCGTTTATCTGCTCTGACAGTATAGGGTAGTAATAATAATAATAGAAAATATAATCACTTACCCCATACTGTGTTTTTGGCAGATCTCACTTTCTGACACCAAAACTGTTAGCTCAAATCTCGTCAGGAGGCAATCACGATGATATTACAGCCCTTCAGTTGCTACCCTCCCAATAGATAATGAATTCACCCTCCATCCAGCTGGGAGTTATGACGACACACAGCACTCAAACTTATGCCCGTACACACGTGCAGATTATCTGAAGACTTTTGTCTTCAGATTTACCTTTTCTATGTAGTGCAAGGGCCTGCCGGATTGCATACAAATTGAAAGTGTTTAGGTTTGACCTCATATTATATGGTTTTGGTAAGTCTGCAGACAAAAGTCTTCAGATAATCTGCACGTGTGTACGGGGCATTAGTGCAGTCACAACTAATTTTATTGAATGTGAAGATCATATTTAAAGCATATTTGTTGAGCAGGAAAGACTGCTCCAAACCGGTTTTACAGTTCATCAGTCGAATTACATATCAGACAGAACAATACATGAAAGGGCCTTTGCTTTTGCCATGCATTTGTGTCAATGTGAGGTGTTTTGTGTCTGAGATGGTGTTTGTGGACAAGGGCTGTTCCTCCTCTACTCAGCTGTCAAGTGTTAATGCAAGCAATTGTCAAATGTGTTTAGGTGGTGTCCGTAATTTCCATGCGCAGACTTAACTTTGTCAAGTGTCCCAATGAATGAATGAACAGGTGTTTACATGTCGTCTAAATGCAAAACATAGCTGTCTGCTGACCAAGGTGGATGAATGGTTGTCAGTCTTAGCTCGTTAATATGTAAATGCAAGGGCCCACATTTCATCACAGGATGTGCATAAACTGAAATATATATCTGAAATATCATAAGGCATATTAATACAATCTTTCAGAGTGGAAGAGGACTCCAGTGGCGACCTGTGAAGCTCTGGTGAACTCCATGCCCAAGAAAGTTAAGGCAGTGCTGGAAAATTATGGTGGCCACACAAAATATTGTCACTTTGGGCCCAATTTGGACAATTTCACTTAGGGGTGTACTCACTTTTGTTACCAGCGGTTTAGACATTAATGGCTGTGTGTTGTGTTATTTTAAGGGGACAGAACATTTACACTGTTATACAAGCTCACTCACTACTTTACATTGTAGCAAAGTGTCATTTCTTCAGTGTTGTCACATGAAAAGATATAATAAAATATTTACAAAAATGTGAGGGGCGTACTCCCTTTTGTGAGATACTGTGTGTGTGTATATATGTATGTATGTATGTGTGTGTGTGTATATATATATATATATATATATATATGTGTGTGTATATACTGTATATAATATAGATGTGAAGGAGTGGGGGATCCCTTTAAACTACAGCTCCTATATGTGGTGTAATTATATATATATATTTATATATATATAATTACACCACACATAGGAGCTGTAGTTTAAAGGGATCCCCCACTCCTTCACAGCCAGTCACACATAATCACAGAATCTTCACCAGCACTCCAGAGAACAATCCATAGCTTTATTTTTATGTTTTATTAGGGGATTTCAACTTGGATAGGAATTGGAGATTTTGGGATGCCCACCTGACTTCAACACACTTCAGGGACAACTTCCTTTAAACAGTCTTTATGTACAACCTCCTCTTCTTCAGCCTCCTGCACACTTGGTTCCAGCTGGCTCACTCCTTGAAGGGAGCTGGCATGGCCTGTCAGCTCAGCAATAGCCCATTACAGGCAAGAACTTGCAGTCCCTTGATAATAGCATACAGGAGTAACACAGCTTAGCCTTTCACATCAGTTCCTCCCAGTGGTCACTGAGCCCAGTACCACATCTTCAGGCAATGCCAACCCACCTGGCTGCATCTGCTCCTTTACACCAGTCTACCCGACTGACTCTCAGGAGATCTCCCAGAAAGGGATGAAGACTTGGCACACCACTGTCTTCAGGGAGAACTGACTACATTTGGCAGTGTCCCCCCTTGTAAGTCCCCAGCAGTGTTGCTCTACTCTCACTGTCCTCTCTTGCTCCTGTGCCTCCAGGAAGGGCTTCCATCATTTGTAATGGCAGGATGCAGCAGCTGTGCCCCAGCCCAATGTCACCCCTCCCCCACCATAGGGGACAGTCCAGAGGGCCACCGACAGCCTCCACAGCACTATATCTCCATCTTCCACCTGACTGACCCTGCTGGCATGGCTCATGTCTATTAATGAAGTCATCTCTGCCCCCTGCCAGCCCACTACTAGGGATTGGCCGAGGTCTCCTAAATATGCACGGAAGACCCTCTTTTCTCCCACCCTCCAGTTCTAGAAGTTTCTACAAACTTCCAGAGCAGGAGGAAGTACCAGAGGGAGCTGCCAGATGAGTCATCCAACCCTGAGTCACTGAACCCTTACCCAGATTCACAGCTCAGGCTGGGCCCTGAGCCAACTAAATCTACTTACTCTAACAAACCTATACTACATCTAGCACACACTAGAGGGTTAGATTAACCTGTTCATGGCCGACAGAACCTTGTTGGCTATTTACTACGTGTGTGTGTGCAATATATGTATATATAACTATTACGTGTGTGTGTGTGTGTGTGTGCAATATACGTATATATAACTATTACGTGTGTGTGTGCAATATACGTATATTTAACTATTACGTGTGTGTAAATGTATATACAGTATATTATATACACAGTGCTGACAGTATACCCAGTGCTTTACATCCTGTACCTTCAATCAATCCCTGCCTTCCAGGAGCTTAAAGTGGAATATGTATGTATAAAAATAGGCGAATAGGCAGGGTTTTAATGCAGAAGAGACATGCTTTGTCTCTTATGCAATAAAGTTCCCTACCTGCCTGTAGTAGACTGTAGAAATTCTGCAAATGCCAAAGCTAATTAAACTTCCATGCATGATGAGGAATGACATCGTAGTGACCCAGCTAATGAAAACATATGGTGATCAATACCCAGAAGCCAACCGCTCCAAAATGTCACTGGCTGGCGGGAAGTTCCAGGGCACCGCTGAACTGAAAACTACTATAACTCCACTTTAAGTTGGGCACACATGGATCAAAATTCAGCCAGTTTAGCAGGAACTGGCCAAATTCCGATCCATGTATGGGCAGGCTGGGTGTACAGAAGTCAATCTACTTATCGATTTCTGTACAACCAGCCTGTTGGAAAATTCCAAAGGTCAGAGACTGCAGACATGATACAAGGGATGGTTAGAGACTGCAGACATGATACAAGAGATGGTCAGAGACTGCGGACATGATACAAGAGATGGTCAGAGACTGCGGACATGATACAAGAGATGGTCTGACTGTGGACATCATACAAGGGATGGTCAGAGACTGCAGACATGATACAAAGCATGATCAGACTGCAGACATGATACAAGGGATGGTCAGAGACTTTAGACATGATACAAGGGATGGTCAGAGACTGCAGACACGATACAGGAGATGGTCAGTAACTGTGGACATGTTGCAGAAGACAAAGACTGGCCATACATGTTCAATTATCTTGTACAATTTTCTGTTAGATTTACCACAAACCACATAATATGAGGTCAGAGCTAAATAACACTTTCACTTGTATCCAATTAGGTAGGCCTATGTACTACATAGTTGAAGGTAAATTTCAAGAAAATTGTACAGAAAATTGTATAATGTATGGCCAGCCTTAGGCTGGCCATACACTATACAATTTTCTTATTTAATTTCCTTTAGATTTACCTTAAACTATGTAGTGCAAGGGCCTGCCTGACTGCATACAAATTGAAAGTGTTTAGGTTTGACCCTATATTGCATGGTTTTGGTAAATCTAAAGGAAAGTTGAACAAGAAAATTGTATAGTGTATGGCCAGCCTTAGACTGTGAACGTGATAAAGGAGTTGTTGAAGACTGGAAACATGCTTCAATGGTCATAGATTGGAGACACATTACACAAGACCGCTAAAGATCACTGCTATAACAGGGCACTTGGGCAATGCAGATTAGTGTCTACAGGGGCCCTGAGGACCACACAAAAGGTGCTGAAGGGTTGCAGGTTGTACACCAGGGCTCTAAGGTTACTGTCTCACATGCATACATATGAGCCAATTAACCTACCAGCATGTTTGTGGACAGAGGGAGAAAACCAACAAAAGCACAGGAGAACATGCAAACTCCATGCAGATAGCTTCCTGGACAAGATACGAACTGAGGATCCTAGACTTGCAACCATGTTACCAATGAGCCACTGTGCTGCTAACCCTTTAATGACAAGTGATTGGATGTGATTACCCATTTACAACTAGCAGCAGCTCCGCTGTGCCTATTTGTAGAAACTTTTTTATGACTCGGCTTCTCTGTACCTATTAACCTTGTATGTGCTGATGGCATCATGCTGGCATAAGGGAATAATAAACGTTCCCCCACAGTATCAGCTTCTCCCTGGTGCCTGTCACCCCTCCAGGCTATGACTCAGCTCCTTGACATCCTTCAGTACTAGAGTTCTACTTGCAAACTTGCCAACAATTTCCAGCTCTGCTTGATAATTTTTACTCTGAGGCAGCTATTTTTCTTACGGGATACCAACGATTGTAACCAGATTTAGCATGTTAAAAGTATGAAAAATCGATGAACCAGCACCTGGGTATGCCATAAAACCACAGAGAACTTAAACCCACAAGCAATTACCCAGGGACCTTCACATCTGAAGAAAACCAAATTTTAAAGGACTTGCTCACCCTCTAAGCCCCTGTAGCATGCTTTGTAATACACTTTTATCAGCCCAGTAATAGGAGAAACCTGAACCTGAAAAAGAAAGTAAGTGGTGTCAGTCAACACGGGCTGGTGATTGGGGAGCCACCTGTGCAATATAGTGTATCCGTGACTATGAACTGTGCTACTCTGTATCAAGTTACTGACTGCAAGAGATGGAGGTCAGAAGCGTGGTCCTAAACATTACACATGCATAGTATGTGACAATGGTGACTACGATGAATGGAACCACTAACAGATGCCAATTTCATTCTAGGAATGAAAGGAATAATGGCTCACATCTTAATAGCTTGTTTCTTTCTTGTTTTCCCTATGGAGCTAAATTTTAGGACACTACTGGAGGATTTTAGACCTCAAACAGTTTATTGTCAGGTTGGTAAATATTGGCATAGTAGGAATAGGTTCTACACCTACCATATTATGGAATTAAAAAATTCAAATCACTTTTACAAACTGTACAAGTAGCTTTAATATAGTGTATTAACCAGTTCTGGACCGGAAGGATTTGCCCCCTTAATGACCAGGCCATTTTTTGCAATTTGGCACTGCGTTACTTTAACGGACGATTTCACGGTCATGCAACGCTGTACCAAAATAAAATTGATGTCCCTTTTTCCCCACAAATAGAGATTTATTTTGGGGGTATTTGATTATCTGTGCGATTTTTATTTTTTTCACTATAAACAAAAAAAGAGCGACCAATTCTGGAGAAAAAAAAAGATAATTTTCACATTCTGCTATATAACATTCCCAAAAAAATTGTAAAAATCAAAGTTTTTATCCTTTTAGGCCAATTTGTATTCTGCTACATAAAAATGGGGTATATGGGGTAAAAAATCGCAATAAGCATATTTTGATTAGTTTGCGCAAAAGTTATTGCGTCTACAAACTATTATTATACAAGATTTATATAGCGCCAAAAGTTTGCACAGCGCTTAACAAAATGAAGGCAGACATTACAATTACAATACAATTTGATACAAAAGGAATCAGAGGGCCCTTACAATGTAATAGCTTACAATCTAAAAGGGAGGGTCAATTGATACAAAAGGTAATAGCTGTGGGGGATGAACTGATGGAGAAAATGAAACAGTGTATTATTTAATAGCCAGATAGACTTCTTTAAAGAGAAGGGTTTTCAGGGATCGTCTAAAGATTGATAGATTAGGGGACAGATTGGGGTAAAGAGTTCCAAAGGATGGGAGAATCTCTGGAGAAATCCTGGAGGCGACCATTGGAGGATGTGACAAGGGAGCAAGAGATCAGGAGGTCTTGGGAGGACCAAAGAGAGCGGCTTGGTTGATATTTTGAGATCAGGTTAGTGATGTAGTTGGGGGCAGAGTTGTGGATGGTATTGTAAACTATTGTTAGTACTTTGAATTGTATTTGTTGGGTGAGTGGAAGCCAGTGAAGGGATTGGCAGAGAGGGGTGGATGAGTCTTGAAGCAGCATTCATTAAGGACTGAAGGGGGGATAGTCTATGTAAAGGTAGTCCAATGAGGAAGGAGTTGCAGTAGTCGAGGCGAAAGATAACCAGGGAGTGAATTAGAAGCTTGGTGGTGTCATTTGTTAAAAAGGGGCGTATTCTAGAGATGTTGCGGAGGTTAAGGCGACATGATTTGAACAGGGATTGGATGTGGGCCTGAAAGGACAGTGCAGAGTCCAGGGTTACCCCTAGCACCCTGGCATGTGTGGAAGGACTAATAATTGTTTCATTGATCTTGACAGAGAATTCAGGGGAAGGGGCACATGGGGGAGGAAATATTTTGAGCTCAGTTGTAGATAGATTCAGTTTGAGGAAGCGATGTGACATCCAGGCTGATATGTCTTTAGTCTTTAGTGTCTTTATGTCTTTAGTAAATCAGTTATGCGGGAGAAGACTGATGGGGTGAGCTGAGGGGTAGAAAGATAGATTTGGATGTCATCAGCATAGAAATGGTAGTGGAAGCCATGGGAGGCTATTAATTGACCCAGGAAGGAGGTGTAGATCGATAATAGTAGCGGTCCAAGGACAGAACCTTGGGGGACCCCAATGGTAAGAGGAGTTGCCTAGGAGTAAGTGGAATTGTAAGTGACACTGAAGATGTGGTGAGATAGGTAAGATTCAAACCAATGGAGAGCACTGTCACAGAGACCAAGCAAATTGAGTTTTTTGAGGAGGAGGGGGTGGTCAACTGTATCAAAGGCAGCAGAGAGGTCCAAGAGTAAGAGAACGGAGTAGTGACCATTGGTTTTAGGTGTTAGTAAGTCATTTGTGAGTTTTAGGAGAGAAGTTTCTGTGGAATGATGCCGGCGAAATCCAGACTGAAGGGGATCAAGCAGGTTATTCTCAATGAGGTGCTCGCTCAATCGGTTGTAGACTAGACGTTCAAGGAGTTTGGAGGCAAAAGGGAGTAAAGCCCCGTACACATGCACCGATTGTTGGCCGACCGAACGGCCGTCTTTTGTCCAGTGTTGTTTGTTGGTTGAAATGTGCTCTAGACTTGCACTGGACTTTTGTCAGCCAACAACAACCAACTGCAGAAGTGATGTCATGTTCTGGTCTACTTTCCGTGTGTTTTTTCTTCTCTGAGCATGCCCAGTCTTGCTCATCTGGCTTTTGTCGGCCAAAATCTGTACTGACTGACGAACAATCGGCCGTTCTTTGTTGGCCAACAAAAATTTTATAGCCTGCACACCAGATTTTGTTCGGCCGAAAAATGTCGCAGTCGGATGTCGGAAGCATCATACTAACAAGCCGACAATCGGCCGATCGGACGTTGGCTGAATATTTACGGCCGACAATCGGTACGTGTGTACGGGCCTTTAGGAGATAGTTCTTAGGTTGTTAAGATTAGTGGGGTCTACAGAGGCTTTCTTTGTTATAGGAGTGAGTAGCGTATGTTTTAGAGGGTTGGGGAAGATGCCAGTGGAGAGGTTGAAGATATGAGTTAAAGAGTGTAGGATAGAGTCAGAGGGTGACCATAGTATTTTAGAAGGAACAGGGTCCAGGGGTCAGGAAGTTAGGTTGACGTTAGAAAAAAGTTTAGTGACTTCCTCTGCAGTAGTTGGGTTAAACAAGGGAAGTATTGACTGTGCAGGAGGACAAGGACTGTAAGGTGAGGGTGAAATCTCTGCATAGTAAAGATCTCTTCATGAATTGTATCAATCCTATTTTTGAAGTGATTGGCAATCCTATGGGCAGGCAGTAGGTTAGTGAGTGGAGGTAATGAAGGACGAATTAGAGCATTGAAGGTAGAAAAGAGTTGACGGTTAATGATAATGATGAAATAGGTCTGTTTGGCAGTGTGGAGGCAGGAATTGTATTTTTGGAGGGCAGATTTATATTGGCTGAAATCTTCCTGTGACTGGTCTTACGCCACAGACACTCAAGAGCTTGGCTATGTTTTTTGAGGCTTCTGGTATTGTCTGTCTGCCAGGGTTGTAGCGGTCGGGGCCTGATTCTGTGTGTAGTGAGGGGGGCCAAAGTATCCAAGGTAGATGACAGTGGACTGTTGTAGACAGAAGTGGCCAGGTTGGGGCAGGACATGGGATAAGATTGTGTTGTAGAGACAATCTGTAGCAGAAAAAAGAAGTGAAGGGTTAAGATGGCGAAGGTTTCTACGGGTAATTGTTTGGTAGTTGGAAGGTAAGGAGGAGGACAAGGAGAGAGTGAAACTAATGAGGTGGTGAGAGAGGGAATAGAATGTTGGAGAGGTTGTGAGGAGTGCATAGGTAGGAGAACATGAGATCAAGGCAGTTGCCATTAGAGTGAGTAGAAGCATGTGTCTATTGTTTTAGGTCAAAAGAGGAGGTTAGGCTCAGAAGTTTAGAAGTAGCAGGAGTGTTAAGATTAACAGGGATGTTGAAGTCACCAAGAATGATTGTGGGAATTTCAGAAGAGAGAAAGTAGCCAGACAGAGAAGTCATCAAGGAAGCCTGATACCGGTCGAGGAGGCCGATAGATCACAGCAATTCTCAATGAAACTGGAGAAAATAGACAAAAACTGTGAGCTTCAAATGAGTAGAGGGACAAAGAGGGGGGTGGATGAAGAACCTGAAAAGTGCTTTGAGAGGAAAGGAGAATTCCAACCCCACCTTCTTTCCGTCCACTAGGCCTGGGAGAGTGAGTCCACAGGAGGGCACCATGGGAGAGAGCAGCATGAGAAGGAGAGTCAGATTCTTGAAGCCAGGTCTCAGTAATTGCAAGTAGGTTGAAGGAGTTTGTGATAAATAGGTCACGGACAGAGGTGAGTTTGTTGCAAACAGAGCGGGTATTCCAGAGGGCACAGGAAAAGGGGAGGCTGGCTCTAGGCAGAATAGGAATAGAAACCTGATTGTGTGGATTTCGGCTGGTGTCAGAGGATAGGGGGTGCTGGGTTTGTTGGCCAAAGGTAAATGATTGGGGTCCAGAATTTGGGGAAATATCTCCAGAGGTTAGGAGAAGCAAAAGGGTGAGAGAGGTGATATGGGAGTATGACTTATGTGGGGGTACACATCTCAGTGTCCTGGAGGTTTTATTGGTGTGTGGGTTCATAATCAGCAGGAGTTGATGAGTGCAGTAATAAGGTGAGGATAGGAGTGAGGGTGATATATACAAGAAGGTGGGATGAAGGAGAGAACGTTTTAGGAGAGAGGAGGCAAATATGAGAAGGAGAACTAGTGATTGCATAATACAGGGTGGTGAGATTGAGAAGTAGACTGAATGAGAGATGGAAAAGTTGTATAGAGAATCAGGTCACCTGTAATCTGTTTAGTGTTTTGCGGTTGTCTGCTTTGGATTTTCGCTTTGTGCATTCGCTGAAGTGCTGAGCCGAAGTGTAATACTTAAAGCGGTAGTATACTCTGCCATTAAACTTTTACCTACAGGTAATCCTATAATAAGGCTTACCTGTAGGTAAAATGAATATCTCCTAAACCTGCACGGTTTAGGAGATATTCGCCCTGCATGCAGCCACTGACACCAGTGGCGCATGCGCTCTGAAGGTCCGGCGGAAAGTAATCTCTCGCGTGCATGCGCGGGAGTGACATCATTGTGGCTCCGGCCTCTCACAGAGCCGGCGCCGCCGAAACAGGAAGAAACGCAGAGGGAATATGACCGCTCCCTCAGCGCTGTCCAGGCAACCGTGTCGGGGCTTCATTTTAAGGTAAGTATTTCATAATGAGCTAGTATGCGATGCATACTAACTCATTATACCTTTGTCCTGCAGGTTTTTTTTTTTTGTGAGGATACAACCGCTTTAATCCAGTATTAATACTTTATCCAAGATGATAGTTTCCAATGCAATCCCTGCCTGTGCATCCCCTAGAAAGGGCTTAAATTTATACTGAGTTGGGTGGGAGCATTGCCAATTAATCAATTAGGATTGCATAGGAGGGACACATGGCTAACAGAATAAACTTTTCACACCAAAGACAGACTACAAGAAACAGCAAGAGAGCAGAATGGCAGGGTTATAAAGATAAGAACAGCTCATAATTTAGTTATAGACATGTAGCACTACTCCCTTGGGAGCTGCTGGTGACGGGTTTCCCTGGGTTACCCATAGCAACAGTACAATAATTCAGCAACTTCAAAGTGCCTGGCTCAGTCAAGAAACAGTCTAGGAGTGTTGGTTTTTGTGGTTTTATTGAGAGCTTGGATAGAAGAAGGGAATGATTGGGATATTCCAACTTGAATAAACTATGCACAATTTGCTGGGACGTTAGATATAATTGAGTGCGGCAAGGCCGCTGCTTCACCTTGTCACTAGGGATGAAGTAGTAATTAATGAACCGCTTTAGATAAGCCGTACTGTACTGCAGAACACTCTTCAGGGCCCTTCCTGGCACCCCCTTTGTCCCTATTTTTTAGGGCTTTCTAAATGGCACCACCTTTACTGTAATACTCTCCGTGTGAGCTAGCTCCTTGATCCCCTGACTTCACTGGAGTGGTCCCCCTTCCTGGGCCAGACCCTTTGGCAGACCCCTCAGTACTCACAGACAATGTTTTTCCTAAGAGACTCTGCCAGCAGCTCCACCGTCAGTTAAACCGAATACTCTGCAGCTCAGCTCCACACCTGGTTCACTAGCCCGACCGCCTAAGTCCACCTCCCTCACACACTGAAGGAGGAGAGACAGCCATCCACCTCCTCCTGGGACTCTGCTTCCCGCCAAAGACACCCTGTCACATGTCCCCCCGGCTTTTATGAGCAATCTCAGGATGCATTGCCAGAATGCCTCTCCCACTGGGACTCTCACAAAAGCCAATGTGTCACTGGCTGGATTTGCTCCACTGTCCAACAAGCTCCCTCATTGGATAGAGTGGGGACATTCCCTCAGACCCAGTGAATCACACCTAGAGACATGCAACAGGCAACCTAACAGATCAGGCTCCCCTGATAAGCAGAAGGAGCAAATAGATGCGTTTTCCTAGCACCTACCTAGGAGGGTGCTACAGACAAAAGAAAGCAAAATAAACATCGGTGTTATATGGACAGAGGTAAAGATTTTGAAAGCAGCATACGTTACCATTGAGTAAATTAGAAACAATGATTCAATTGCAGTTAAAGGTGGATTTTAAATTTATAGGGGAAAGATTTATGTCATTTTTATTTTATTTATTTTTTTAGTAGTAATGGCGGCGATCTGCAATTTTTAGCGGGACTGCGACATTGCGGAGGACAGATCGGACCCCTAGCTGACATTTTTGACACTTTTGGGGGGACCAGTGACATTACTACAGTAATCAGTGCAAAAAAAATATACACTGTTACTGTAATAATATTGGCAGGAAAGGGGTTAATACAGGGGTTATCAAAGGGTTAAGTGTGAGTCTAGGAAGTGATTTCTAACTGTATGGGGGATGGGCTTGTAAAATGATCATAGAGACCTGTGATCCTATTTAGTAGGATCACAGGAGCTCTGTGATCATTTCAGAGAGAACAACGGTCAGCTGTGTTTACAACAGCTGACCGTCCTCTCTCAGCGGGGAGCAATCACGGGTGCCCAGCGGCAATCTCAGCCGCCATCCCCGCGGATCGGCATCCCTGCTGCCTAGTGGGAGCACTCCGCTGCCAGCGCAAGCTCGCCCCCCAGCACCACTTCCGCGAACCAACGTACCCGTACGTCGATTTGCATAGCCGAGCCGGCCTGCCGCAGTATATATATGCGGTGGGCAGTCGGCAAGAGGTTAAATATATTTTGAACCTCAAAACAAAGTGTATTATATTGCAGTTTACCAATCCTTGATAATCCACATCCGCTGTGTTCCAATATGACATACGTGTGGGTGTGTGTCCCCAAACACAGTAAGAGTTCAGGGACACGCACCCGCATCAACGCGGATGTCATATTGGGACAAAGTGGCCCAATTGACATCAATGGGACTGACTGCTTGGAGATGCGTTGAACAATTGTGCATTCTCGTGTGGGTAAATATGGCTCTGCGTGGGCTTACGGTATAATAGACATGTGCGATTCCTTTTGTTACGAATCAAAATTTGCACATAGTTTTCGTTCTTTGGAGATTCAGATGTATCCAAATTTCTGAATCGCAATAGTAAGATATTTCAACAAATTCTAAATAAATGATAACAAATACAACAAATTCATTCGGGGTAAAGCTATATGATAGTTTGGGCCTTTTGTAAGTGCCGGTTCACACTGCCGCGACCTCTAAATCGCCTCATAAGGGGCGACTTCTAGCGCGACTTTCGGCGCGACTTAGCGCGACTTGTGAATTTTTTTACGCGACTTATATGATAGACGACTTTGTACAACTTTGTATTTGGCCAATCAGAATATGATGTTTTTTGGATAGTGTCTGGGGGGTAGTGTCTGGGGGGTCTAAAAAGTGTCCCTGTGAAGTTTCATCACTGTAGCAAGTCCAGAACCAGCAAAAAAAAAAGCATTTTTCTTAGAATTTTTATTAGCACATGAATATGTCTTCTCTCCACCTGGCCGTTTTTCTTGCAGGCATTTATCAGGCATTTTTGGAGGCAGGCATGACTTTTTTGGATTTATTGTCTGGGTGGGGGGTCTAAAAAGTGTCCCTGTGAAGTTTCATCACTGTAGCATGTCCAGAACCGGCAAAAAAAAACATTTTTCTTATAATTTTTATTAGCACATGAATATGTCTTCTCTCCACCTGGCCGTTTTTCTTGCAGGCATTTATCGGGCATTTTTGGAGGCATGCATGACTTTTTTTGGATTTAGTGTCTGGGGGGTCTAAAAAGTGTCCCTGTGAAGTTTCATCACTGTAGCATGTCCAGAACCAGAAAAAAAAAAAGCATTTTTCTTATAATTTTTATTAGCACATGAATATGTCTTCTCTCCACCTGGCCGTTTTTCTTGCAGGCATTTATCGAGCATTTTTGGAGGCAGGCATGACTTTTTTTGGATTTAGTGTCTGGGGGGTCTAAAAAGTGTCCCTGTGAAGTTTCATTACTGTAGCATGTCCAGAACCAGCAAAAAAAAGAGCATTTTTCTTATAATTATTAATACAGCAGTGTGGTGGCTTCTCTACACCTTGCATTTTTTTTATTGCTGGCATTTATCGGGCATTTTTTGGGCGTCTCTGGAGGCAGGCATGTCTTTTTCAATCCAAAAAAAGTCATGCCTGCCTCCAAAAATGCCCGATAAATGCCTGCAAGAAAAACGGCCAGGTGGAGAGAAGACATATTCATGTGCTAATAAAAATTATAAGAAAAATGTTTTTTTTTTTTCTGGTTCTGGACATGCTACAGTGATGAAACTTCACAGAGACATTTTTTAGACCCCCCAGACACTAAATCCAAAAAAAGTCATGCCTGCCTCCAAAAATGCCCGATAAATGCCTGCAAGAAAAACGGCCAGGTGGAGAGAAGACATATTCATGTGCTAATAAAAATTATAAGAAAAATGCTCTTTTTTTTCTTGTTCAGGACCATTTTTATGGAAAGTCGGATCACAAGTCGCTTCAAATAAGACAAGGAGGCGACTCCCATTGAAGTATATGGGACAAGTCGGATCACAAGTCGCCTCAAAGTAGTACAGGACCCTTTTCTGAAGTCGGAGCGACTTCAGTAGTGCCAATTAAGACGGCACTCATTGATTAACATTGCTTTTGTTATGTCAAGCGACTTGGGGTGACTTGAGGGCACACAAGTTGCCTCACAAGTCGCGCTAGTGTGAATGGGCTCTTAATGTTTGAAGCATCCAAAATAACGTAACGACAAAATGAATGATCCAAGTTGATTTGGATCCTTTTGTCTTATTTGGATAAGTGTGGCGCAGTAGTTTTTGACTCTTGGATAATTAGCCAATTTTTTTTGCATTAACATTTATAATTATTACAAAAAATGCACTACATACAAAATTAAAAAGTATTGCAATAAATACAGTAAGGTATAAAAGTGAAATAAGATGATTCCTACTTATTGTATTTGGGTTTAATGGAGCTAGATCCATCAGAATTTACAAATCATAGCATAACAAATTAATCTAAAATTAATTTTATTGCATTCGTTATGTTCAAATGCATGCAGTTCCAGTCAATATCATCCAATCAGTTCATTCCATTTCTCTTTGTGGGTTGGACTAGGGGGTTGGTTTGGACCGGATGATTTAGAGTGCTTAAAGCCTAACTTTACCCATAACAACTTGATAAAAAAATAAAGTTCTTTAGCAAGGAACATACATTTCACATTATTAATTTTGCTACCAAAATGAGTGTGTGCTGAAAATTGCCTTCAGCATTGCCTTGTATCTGGATATGGTGATGGCTGGATAATCCCACACTGATCCTATTTCTCTACAGGGTTGTAGGTAATATCGTTGGCTGTATCATTCCTCATTTAGATAAAACAAAAATAGCCTGCCATGGTGAAGTACATAATGACATTTTTATTTAAATACAAAGAATCACACTTACAATGTTGCAGGAAAAGAAATGCAGTCTGGTCTAGTCTGATGGAAGCTGATCTCGCAGCGTGCGTTCCACCGACCGGAGGTATTAGGGGCTGACGTCACATGCTCTCTGCCATGCTAAACGCTGTGTTTGCGCCCTCCTATTGGGCGTTTTTCAATTGGGCTATTGAAAACGCCCAATAGGAGGGCGAAACGCAGCGTCTAGCGTGGCAGAGAGCGTGAACTACTCTTGCCCTGCCTCAATCGCGTACCTGTCCCATCGTCCCTGTCCCATCGTCCCTGTCCCATCGTCCCTGTCCAACATTGTCAGGCATGCATACAAGCAGATCGGGCCATACAAACTACTGAGTACCATTTTGAATTGCTGCAATGAAATTTCAGCAAAATGGATTACCTTTCTGCACCATTTTTTCACTTTGATTTTCTGTGTGTCTTTGAGTTCAGCCCTCTGTAGGTTGATCATTTTCATTTCCATCAAACAATGTGGCATCCTTTCATTCCTAACACATTACTCAGTCCATATTAGTATAGATAGCCAGCATGAGATTTTTCCCCATTGAGTTCTGATGTGTTTTCAAAGTGTTTCTTTAATTTGTTGAGCAGAGTATTTAATCCCCAAGCAAAATATGATTTAGTACTTGGTGGAGAAACCCTTGTTGGCAAGCACAGAGGTAAAACGTTTCTTGTAGTTGGTGACCAGGCTTGCACACATCTCAGGAGGGATTTTGGTCCACTCTCCTTTACATATCTTCTCTAAATCCTTAAAGCTTCTTGGCTGTCTCTTAACAACATGAAGTTTCAGCTCCCTCCATACATTTTCTATAGGATTAGGGTAGAAATTAGCTAGGCCAATCCATGACCTAAATGTGCTTCTTCTTGAGCCACTCCTTTGTTGCCTTGGTGGTACGTTATTTTCATGCTGGAAGACCCATCCACGACCCATCTTCAGTGTTCTGGCTGAGGGAAGAAGGTTCTCATCCAAGATTTTACAATGCTTGACCCCTCAATGTGGAAACGTCGGCCTGTACGTTTAGCAGAGGAACAGCCACAAAGCATCATATTTCCAGCTCCGTGCTTGATTGTAGGGTGGTGTTCTTAGGGTTATAGTCAGCATTTTCTTCCTAAAATACACTGCAAGTCGATTTAATGCCAAAGAGCTAAATTTTGGTTTCATCTGACCACATCACTTTCTCCCAATCCTTCTCTGAATCATTTAGATGTTCATTGGCACGACTGTACATGTGCCTTCTAGAGGAGGGGGACTCGCTGTGTTTGGAGGAAGAAAAATGCTGACTAAGACCCTAAGAACACTATCCCTACCGTCAAGCACAAACATTATGCTTTCGGGCTGTTTCACTGCTAAAGGTAAAGATCGACTTTGCCGCAATGAGGGGCTAATGGATGGGGCAATGTATTGTAAAATCTTGGATAGCAACCTTCTTCCCTCAGCTAGAACATTGAAGATGGGTCATGGTTGGGTCTTTTAGCATGACAATTACCCAAAACATACCGTCAAGGCAACAAAGGAGTGGCTCAAGAAGAAGCACATTAATGTCATGGAGTGGCCTAGCCAGTCCCCAGACCTTAATCTTATAGAAATTTTATGGAGGGAGCTGAAACTTCGAGTTGCCAAGCGAAAGCAGGGATCCTTAATGATTAAGAGAAGATCTGTAAAAAAGAGTGGACCAAAATCCTTCCTGAGATGCGTGCAAACCTGGTCACCAACTTCAAGAAACGTCTTATTCTCTTTTGGCTTGCATCTTAAGAGTAACTTTTGTTGAGGAAAAACACATTCCCCTCTGGGTGATCTCTGTACATTGCAGGGATTTTACCAAACTTTGTTGCAGATTCCTATCTTTTGTTATTCTGAAAAAATAGCTGCTTGTTTACAGTATCTGTGTCCATGTGGAAAGTGAATTTAATGGGAATGATTTTATAATTATCAATCAGCTGATGCACTTACATGGTTTAATGATGAAAGTGGCCGGGTCTGTATCCCTTTAGACATGATTTCCCTTAGGGAATATCTCACCAAAAATTACACTTTATTTTGCAAGGAATGCCTAAAATCTGACTTGTATCTTAGTGCAGACTTTGGAGAAAATCAGTGGGCAAATCACTCAAAGCGGAAATGCCATATCTGGGGGGGCGGGGGGGGGGGGGGGTTCTGTACACCATCTGTGTACAGATCGACTGCAGGTAGCCATATTGCATTGCATTTTGCAGAAAATTACACCACTGCGGATTGAAAATAAAAGGTAATTTTAAATAACATTCAGTTACAATATGACTTGTGTAGCAATTGTATATGCTATATCAATTTTTTCATTTGTTTTTTTTTTTTCTCATGAAAGTGGAGTTTCCCTTTATGTTTTCATATACAGGATATATGCATTTTTTCCCAAATCATCTTATAGGACAGCTTTTTGAGAGATGATTGACTCCACCTTCAAGAGAAAACACATACCAGATATAGATTAAAAGCCCCTCACTCCCCCTCGACCATACAAGAGTATACTTCTTTCAATTGTTTTTATTAAAGTTTTATAATAATAGATGCAAGATGATATTTTTCCAAAATCAAGTTGCAAGTGGTAGTATAACAAATGTTGAATATAGGTTGGTTATACAAAATCTAGTTAAACAATTTGTGCTTTAAGAGAGAGGTGCGTCAATAGGTATTAAGACAGTTAGGTCTTTTGCAAACCTTAGGAACAAGGTTTGTAAGGAGAAAATTAAGATATAACTAAACATTAAAAAAAGGAAGGTTTTAAACCACCGTAAGTATTGACCACCGTACGTATTGTCGTGCGTCAACATTATCTACAACAAGCAAGAAGCTTTTATGTTATGAAGGAGGTTCTAGAAACTTTGCAACCCATGTCTGCCACCTCTCAATGAACTGACAGCTATGGAACCTGAGGAATGGGCAAAGAACTTTGGGAAAGTATAGCTATTGTTAAGATATTTCTCCCAATTTACCATGCTTGAGGGCTTAGTGGGAGCATCTTTGTGTTGCAACTTTAGAAAGAACCAGGAAAGACCTTTAGGTTTTTGGTGTGAGGTAGTTAAGTACTGCCATGTACTGTATTGGCTTGCACTGTATATTGAGTGTTTGGATTTTTGATATGGTAATGGTGTAACTGAATGTCTTCAAAGGTAGCTACTTGGGAATGTTGTAGATTGAGTTCTTTATATGTAGTTTCATATGAGTAGGGACTTCTTTGTAATTACATAGATGGGATAATATATTTGTATGCTCATAGTGTGAGGTCCTTGCAGGGTTCTGTTGTGCTCTGAGTAGTTTGATCTTGTGCACCCCAAGCAGTCAAAGTGGCATCAATTGAGGGGAAGGCAGGATAATATAATGGTCTACGAGTACTAACAATGACGGTAAATCTCTTTGGAATAGTATTTTAAAATAGTATTTTTTATGTATACCCACTGTTTATCAGTATTGTGATCAAACCAGGCTTTCATTTGGTCTAAGAGAGCTGCATGATAGTATTTGTGTATGTCAGGTAAGCCTGCTCTGCCATCTTAATGGTGTCTGAATAGTATAGGAAAAGATAGCTTAGCCATGTTGCCCTTCCACAAAAAAATTCTAAACAGTTTATCAAATGAAGAGAAAAATTGATTTTTAATTCATACTTACCTGTAAAATCCATTTCTTGAAGTACATCACGGGACACAGAGCCATAAATCCTAACATATTAGTTATATAGCCACCTATAGGTGAAGGAAACTGGCAACCAATCAGAATTGTTAGTGCACCACTCGCGCCACTGGGGTTTATGCTAATTATTGTAGGAGGGTAAGCAGCTAGTTGCAAAAAATACCCCTAGGAGTAAGTATGAAGAGTAGTGAATATGTAAAACAGTGGTAGACCCTGTGCCGATGGCTCTATGCCCTACTATTAATTGGCCATTCAGCCCACTTCCTGGTTCGGCGCGGCTCCCGCAATAGACTCAACGGACTACCGCAAGGTATCGAGTCCGTACGGGAGTGCAATAGGGGCACCAGTCTTTCTACTTTTTTATTGTGATTGCGGGGAATCTTTTATCATTGAAGAAAAGGATTTTAATAAAGATGGAATGCTTTTAAACATATGGCACTATGAGGAGCCCTCTTCATTTTTCTCCCTACGAGTGAAAATAGGTGAAACCCAAGGACATTCATCCATCCTCCGGAGTTTCGAGCTGCCACTGTGAGGATACTTAAACACTCTTACTCTCTCATACTGGTCACTGGAAGTTCAACATGGCACCTCATGGCAAATAACTCTCTGAAGATTTAAAAAAAAAGAACTGTTGCTCTACATAAAGATGGCCTAGGCTATAAGAAGATTGCCAAGACCCTGAAAATGAGCTGTAGCACGGTGACCAAGATCACACAGTGGTTAATTAGGACAGGTTCCACTCAGAACAGGCCTCGCCATGGTCAACCAAAGAAGTTGAGTGCACAAGCTCAGCATCATATCCAGAGGTTGTCTTTGGGAACTTATGAGTGCTTCCAGTGTTGCTGCAGAGGTTGAAGGGGTGGGGGTCAGCCTGTCAGTGCTCAGACCATACGCCGCACACTGCTTTAAATTGGTCTGCATGGTTGTCGTCACAGAAGGAAACCTCTTCTAAAGATGATGCACAAGAAAGCCCGCAAACGGTTTGCTGAAGACAAGCAGACTAAGGACATGCAATACTGAAACAATGTCCTCTGTTCTGATGAGACCAAGAAAAACGTATTTCGTTCAGATGGTGTCAAGCATGTGTGGCGGCAACCAGGTGAGGAGTACAAAGACAAGTGTATCTTGCCTACAGTCAAGATTGTTGGTGGGAGTGTCATGGTCTGGGGCTGCATGAGTGCTTGCAGCACTGGGGAGCTACAGTTCATTGAGAGAACCATGAATGCCAACATGTACTGTGACATACTGAAGCAGAGCATGATCCCCACCCTTTGGAGACTGGGTATTCCAACATGTTAATGACCCCAAACACACCTCCAAGATGACCACTGCCTTGCTAAAGAAGCTAAGGGTAAAGGTGATGGACTGGCCAAGCGTGTCTCCAGACTTAAACCCAATTGCGCATCTGTGGAGCATCCTCAAACGGAAGGTAGAGGAGCGCAAGGTCTCTAACCTCCACCAGCTCTGCGATGTCGTCATGGAGGAGTGGAAGAGGACACCAGTGGCAACCTGTGATGCTCTGGTGAACTCCATGCCCATGAGGGTTAAGGCAGTGCTGGAATATAATAGCGGCCACACAAAATATTGACACTGTGGGTCCAATTTGGACATTTTCACTTAGGGGTGTATTTACTTTTGTTACCAGCGGTTTGGACATTAATGGCTGTGTGTTGAGTTATTTTGAGCAAATTTACACTGTTATCCTAGCTGTACACTCACTACTTTACATTGTAGAAAATTGTAATCTCTTCAGTGTTGTCACATGAAAAGATATAATTAAAATATTTATAAAAATGTGAGGGGTGTACTCACTTTTGTGAGATACTGTATGTTTACCAAGTAGCCATTGACGTTTTGTTAGGTCAAAATGTTGTGTAAAATGTTGTGTCTTAATGGAAACCAGTGGACGTTTCTGAATTCAGAGACTTATATACTATAGCTGTTGCAAAGCAAACTTGTTTTACGGACTTTTATAATAATGTGCACCTTTTTCATGTACATTAAAATATGACCCCAGATTCCATAATTACATTCGATTTGAAGAGGCAAATTTTTGCACTCATGCACTTTCTCTTTTATTTATAAATGTGGTACTTGATGAAAAATAAACTGTAGCATTCATCTACAATTTAGCACAAGGCCATTTCTAAATGCAAAACCCATGGTTAAGCTTTTACTGCTTGACAGCATAGGATTAGCATCTCATACTAAAAGAGGATGAGTAAACTCAATCATAGTTGCAAGGACATTTAAAGGAATGCAGGGTGTTTTTGCAGATATCGGGCTTAATTCACCAAGCTAGAAGGCCAATGAGAGCTTAAAATGAGTGTCACATGGTAAATAATGGTCATGATAAACAAAAATATGCATTATGTCCTAGTGAACAAAGTCTACTTTCCTTCCTTATTGTATTTGGAAGTGTTAATGTTTTCTATGTGAATATTTCACAGTTACGACTTAAAGCCATTAGTTGGTAAACTCTAAGGAAGATCAGCAATTTTCCAAGGTTGTCTTGGGATTATTGGAGATGGCTGTTTAAAAGAACACTAAAATCTGTCTGTAGACAGAACAGCCAGAAAAGCCCCTCAACCACAGCCTAAAGAATTAAGTGTTTACACGTACTTTATGGTTCTGCTGGGCACAGCCAAAAGCATTTCCATCTGCTAACCTATATGAATCCTTACAGCTGTGTTTCCTGAAACAGATCGTTTCCAGGGCCACTCATCCAGCCTTGTACATGTGTAACCTCTTGGATGTGCACTTTTAGGCATGCAATTTCAGTATCAGCCTGTCATTGATTTGTACACTATGCTGGACACAGCTGTGCATCAATGCCTGTGATTTAGGAGCATAGAAATCTTGCAGTATATGCATCCGTGTGTATGAACAGTAAGCGTACTTGAATTTTCTCTGTGTCTCTTGTCTTCTTGCCTTCTTTAGCTGAATTAGCATGTCTTTGAATATGATCTCCAAGTTTCTCTGTTTTACCTGTGTAACCCCAGCTGCCGCCCCTGCAATGTCTCTCCCCCTCTCAGGCCACCAGAGAGGCGAAGTGGCTGTGGGAGGAGAGAGGGGAGAGAAAGAAGACCCAGATGCGGCAGGGCAGAGGAAGAGGTAATGGATAGCTGTGCAGCCTGGGAGAGGATAGAGCCTAATGGGAGGAGGAGCCTGGGGGACGTAGTCCCCAGAGAGACTGAGCCTGGTACTGCAGAGTTAGTATGGAACTACAAGTCCCAGCAAGACCAGAGATCAGCAAAGGAGGATAAGGGCAGAGAGCTCCTGGACTCAAGACAGTCATTTGGAGAACAGTGTGGGGTACACTTTGAAGCAGGCTATCTACTGGATATTTCTAAGCAGAAATGCAGAGAGGTTCAGTCACTGGCATCACCAGGTCTCTATGAAGGTCATCATTGAGCCTGGTGTTGGTGTCTCATCTGTGGAACATCACTGTTGAGCTCGTTGTTGCCATCCTATCTGTGGGAACCCCTTCACTACGTTGGTATAGAAGATGATGTAGCTGAGCCTAGATGGGGAATTCTGAACTGATTTAGTTGTGGGAGACACATTCCACAACCTTATGCCCATTGTTCAAAAGAGATGTATGGGATTTTTTTTTTCACAATCATACTTACCGAGGTGGTTGCAGCATTGGTCCAATGCTGCATCTGTCCCCTGCCGGCTCTAACTCTGAGAACCGAGTGATCTAACAAGACCGAACGCTCGGTTCCCAGGGCTCCCTGAGAAGAGAGCTGGTGACTGTCAGTCACTGGCTCTCTGCTTAGCCCCCCACCCCCTTACTCCTTATACCCAGCCTCCTTACATAAACGCTGGGCTGTGGATTGGGGGGGGGGGGGGGCAGACGACTCAGGCTCTCAGAGGCTCTCCAGGTCCCGGTCCAGGCATGTGGGCAGATCCTGACTCTATTGTCATGATGATGTCAGCAGACAGCGGATTTGCACTATGGAGTCCCAAACTGAAAAATCACCCTCGTGATTTCAGCTGCCCTGGAAAGCCTGGCGACTAAAGTTGATTTAGTCATGAAAAAGGTTGATAGCCTAAAAAGGCGGTTGCCTTCTCCTTCTATGGAGGTGTGTCGCTGACCAAGCTTCTAAAAATGGCCTTAGCTGATTTCCTCTTTCTGGGAGACAGGTTGTTTGGTGACTCATTGGATGAGTTGATCAAGGGAATGACTGGCAGGAAGAGTACTCTTCTTCCTCAATCTTCCAAATGGTAAGACACCCTGTACTAAGCAGGGTCCCTCCTTTTCTGCTCATAAATGTTTTTTTTGTGCCCCTGGGGCGCAAGAAAAAGGTAAGCCATTCAGAACTTCTGGAGGTGATAAAAAGCCCTGGGGCAAGACCAAGGCCAGTCAGTCTGGTGCAGCAGACAAGTCCAGCCTGAGGGGGCGCCCTCACCCAACTCAGGGGTGGGGGAACCTATGCGCTACTTTCAGGAACCTTGGACTTCCTTCATTCAGGACGATTGGGTTCGCAAACTGGTTTGTTCCGGGTACAAAATCAAGTTCCGGTCCCGGCCAGGGGACAGGTTCTTTCAGTCAAATCTTCACCTGTCTCCGGGGCGTTTGAAGGATCTGTGGGAGGCTGTGTGAGATTTCCTTGCTCAAGGAGTGATTGTGCCGATCCCTCAACAGGAACGTTCTTGAGTTTTCTATTCAAACCTGTTCATTGTGCCCAGAAAGGGGGGCAAAGTGCATCCAATCCTGGACATCAAGGCTCTGAACCACTTTGTGCGGGTGCAGAAGTTTTGAATGGAGTCCATTCGGTCGGTGGTGGCATCCTTGAATCAGGGGGATTTTATGACTTCCATCGATCTCAAAGATGCATATCTCCACGTCCCAATATTCAAAGGGACATCAGCGATTCTCCGCTGCAAAGGAGCACTTTCAATTTGTGGCATTACCCTTTGGTCTCACTTCGGCTCCCAGAGTTTTTACCAAGGTCCTAGCCCCTGTGCTGGCCTTGTTGCGTCGACGAGGTATCTCCATTGTGGGGTATCTGGACGATCTCCTGTTAAGAGCAGTTTTCCATTCGGATCTGCTGGAAAACGTCTCCATCACCATTCGGACCCTTCAGGAATTCGGGTGGACGATCAATGTCGCCAAATCTGCTCTGAGTTCGTCTGTGCTGGTCACCTATCTGGGGTTGATCCTCGACTCTGCTCTGGCGAAGGGTTTTCCTTCCCTTGGACAAGTTTCAGGAGTTGCAAGGGGCGGTCAGGTTGCTGATGGAGGCCGATTAGTCCTCCTTGTGGCCTTGCATGAGGGCCCTGGGTCTGATGGTCTCGACCTTCAAAGCAGTCCTGTTTGCTCAGTCTCACACGAGACAGCTGCAGAAAGAAATTCTGTCAAAATGGAACAGAGATCCTCGGTCTTTGGACCATACGATTTTGTTGAGCCGTCTCACAAAGTCAACTCTCTTGTGGTGGCTCCAGTCACCTGTACTATGCCAAGGCAAGTCCTTCCTGCCGGTGTTTTGGATGGTGGTCACCACAGTAGCCAGCCTGTGAGGCTGGGGTGGAGTTCTGGGGAAGCTCTGTGCCCAGGGAACTTGGACGACATAAGAGTCTTCCTTGCCGATCAATATCCTGGAGCCGAGAGCGATCAAGCTGCTTCACTGGATGAGTCGGCTACACGGCTCTCTGGTTCAGGTCCAGACGGACAATGCCACAGCTGTGGCTTACATCAATCATAAAGGGGGCATCAGGAATGCCCTGGCGGCCAAGGAGGTGGCCGAGATTCTGGTTTGGGCGGAACACAATGTTTTGGCTTTTTCTGCGGTCCACATCCCAGGTGTGGAGAATTGGCAACCGCAGTACCTGAGTCATCAGGTGTTGGATCGGGGGAAGTGGTCCCTGCATCCGGAGGTGTTTCATCTCCTGTTTGCCCAGTGGGGGACTCCGGAGGTGGATCTGTTTGCATCTTGCCTCAACAGAAAATTTCAGAGGTTGGTTGACAGGTCTCGGGATCCTCTGGCCGATGCCACAGATGCTCTGGTGGCTCCTTGGAGTCAGTATCGCCTGCTGTCGGCATCTTTTAAGTCCTCAGAATGCTGTTACAGTTCATAAGTGGCTCTGGAAGGTTGTGCCTACCAGCCAAGCCTAGCTGTATTGCGTTGGACCTTTTTACAATATATTGCTATTACCTAACCTGGACTCTGTGTGTTTAATGCCTGCCACACCACGCTGCACCCTGCTCACATGTTGACTGTTGTGGATTACCGTTGCTGACCCAGGCCTGCTTTCAGACCCAGCTCCCAGTTGCTTATGAATTTATTCTGCTTTGCATTTCCAACATAAATCGAGCTTGCCATGACTCCTATATTTTTTATTTATTTATTTTCCAAAAAAGCTTTGTTGAAAAGTTCAAATTAACAAAGTTTATTTAACAACAGTGGAACCAAGCCAATCAACATTCTTGGCGGTTCAAATAAATGACGTAGAGCAAGTGTAAACAAAGTAGAACAGGCTTACAACAAAAGTGATTGCTAGATTGACTTAATTATAAGACAGTAACATCAAGCAAGTAGCAGTGTTAAGTAACATTTCATATTCTATAGTAAATGCAGGAGTATAACCATTGTATCATGACTCCTATCTAAACGCCTCAAGTTGATCTTGTCCATATACAACTGCCTCTCCTCTGCCTGGCTCACAATCTCCCTTTTTCCAGGTCCCCAGCACAGGGGGGTGATATAGGCCCCATATAATACACTTTACACACATCCACATGGTACACAGCTTCCCACAAAATAGGGAATTAAGGTGTTGAAGGCAGTGCTTTACTACAGTGATGAAAATACAGCTGTTAATGCCACACAATTTCCAGCAACCTACAATGGCCAAGGGGATTGCTCGGGTGATTGTTCCCACAAAGTGGTTGAACCAAAATGAGCAAATACCAAGTAATTAAAATAATAAATTAAACAATATTCTACACATGTAGGGATAACATATTTGTCCTCATGAGAAATCTGCTTCATTAGTAGAAAGCTATTGAGAGCCAAGACAGTTAAAATACTGTATGCATGAATAATAGGCATCACATTTTCTTTTTACAGCTCAGGTTGTTAACAGGAAATGCAGATAATGTACATGTTTGTAAAAATGTGATGAAAAAAGATTAAATATTCAGTTCTAATGCATCAATATACAGTACTTCTTTAGAGACATACAAATTAAAATTGCTGATTCTCAAAGAAATTAGATGGCAGGGCCTAAACTTCAACACTCACCACACTCCAAAGGCCTCCCATTTATTCTACATTCTTTCAGCATTCCTTTTAGTTACCCCAGTCCATCCAGTAACCCATGTCCTATGATATAATTGCATATAAATGTGGCTTTAGTGCCATTAGGATGATTTCAGATGCATAAAAAGTATACTTGCCTGCCTTAAATGCCCGAAAGAAACTGGCAACTCACTGCATATGGTTTAGAATTGTGACAAAGTCAGATCCTTTTGGTCCAAAATTACTGACTTTATTCCTACTCATTTTGACATTTCCAATATTCGGAACCCAAAATGGTGTTTATTAGGTATATTTTAGGATTTAGATACTGGTGCCACAAAGAAAAAAAATCCTGAGGATTCTTTTGTATTATGAAAGGAAAACAGTGGCTCTTCAACACACAACCCCTCAACCTTAATTTATGGAAAAAATGATCATCTAAACATTACCTATAGATAAATTAACATATGAAGTTTTAAAGCAAGAGGTTGCCCTTTGAAATTCGATAAAACTTGGAGTAAATGTTTTAGTGATACTGTGATATACCTACTATGTAAATTAGAGATCCCGGATTATGTAAATTGCTTACACCTCTACCTACTACAACTAAGAAATCACACAACTTGATAGCTTCATTAATACGACATCATACAAATAATATTGTGATACTGTAACGCTCCTGCGTTTTTGTTGTAGTGAGCTGGATTTGCAGCTGCAGAATCTCCACTCAGTAGTCATGTAGAGATGTGTTGAATTGCCAGATCCAACTCTCCAGACTCATCACTGTGGACCCGCCTGCTTCAGCATACAAATACACATACACTCTATAAGATGTTCCTGGAGTGATAGGATGTATATGACAGTATAGAGGTGATGTGCTGAAGGGACAGGCATGAGCAGTGATAGCAATGATAAGCACTTGATTGTAATGTTCAGGAGAGTGGTAGATGGTAATAGGTAGAATGCAGATAGGTTAGTAATCATGTATAGTAACAGGTGGTAAGGACAGCAGATGACATATACAGGAGAAACTAACCCAGTGCAAGGATAGATGGTAGTAGACTCAAGAGCTAGCAATCTATGTAACAGTGTAGATGATAGGATTAGTAATGCATAGATAGTAACAGTCCTTAATGTGCAGAAGTAGATAGTGTAAGTTTGTTATGAGGGAATCCCCTGTGGGGTACTTATCACTAGTGAGGTAAGTAAGTAGAAGGGTCCGGTAGTAAGGGAGTGATCCGGTAGCGAGATACGGGATCAGTAGCGAGGTTTCCGGTCTGTTCCAGGTAAAGAGAATAGCTGGAGGCTCCGGCAGCATAAGACAAGGCTGTTAAGCATGCGGTTTGAACGAACAACCTGTGAGAGAAAGCCGGCGATTGAAATAGCCGCTCAGATCGGCGCTCAGTGATGATGTCATGTGGCTTAAAGGTATATGCGTTCCACCTAACTGAAAAGGTGGGACGCAATATGCAATGAAAAATGGGCAATAAGGGTACCAAAGGTACCAGAATCTTACAGATACACAGTGAATATTTCCTTTTTTTCTACTTTGCTGTTTTATCTTCTTTCTTTTGGTTAACTTGTTTTCTCTATAGCCATGTGGCTATTGTTTGTTATGTGAAGAGACATTACTAAGCCATTGTATTGCCAACTATACCACTGTATTCTAAAGACCTTGAACAAATGTTGACACAATATGCTCTGTGCTGATGCATACATTTCCTTGAAAGATAAAGAAGTATAAAAAAGTGTGTATATGATGTTATTCCATGAAGATATGATGCAACCTGCTATGGTTTTAGTTGTCCTGCAGTGGAAATGAGAGAAATTAGGAGCAGTGGAAGTGTTCCCTTGCTTTTTTCCCAGGTGCAATGGTTTTGTCTCATCTGCAACCTATGGGATCCTTAATACTATATCACTGTTCTTCTCCACAGTCATGAAACCAGTAAAATATTAAAACATATGGCTGAAAAATTATTCTGAGTTTATGAAAAAAGGATATCCTTGTCAGGAGCATGTAAGCTGCTGGCCTCATTCCAGCATCCTGGTTTTGGCTGAGCTGCACTCTCCCTGTCTATCTGTCCATCTACAGGTTTATTCATGTAGACACAGCCTCTGGGTGGAGACCATATCTGTTTTAAGCCTGCCAAGCCCTTAGTGTCATGCTTATGATAGTGTTTGCAACACGTGCTTCAAGTTCCCTGTTTGCCTGTTTTTTTCCTTCTCCTTGACCTTTGCCTGAGTCTGAGCCTGAGCCCTGCCCTGCCAGCTAGTTTGGATTCCCTTGTTGATGACCCTGGATCAGATTTTGACTATGTGCAGAACTTAGTCTGCTCATTGATCACAGATTTGACCCTGACTACTCTTTAAACTCTGCCTGTCCTGGACCCAGAATATCAGTGGACTGCCTGTCTTCCAACTGCAAATACTTGTTTTCTGTGATTAGTTTGCACCTGCCCTGGCAAGATAGCCAGGCACTATAGTATTATGCAAAAGACCCGGGGAAAACTGAGTACCAGTAGGCCTGCTTGTCTTATAGAAAAGGGGGCTGCTATAAGCAAAGAACACAAAAAGCAGCTCTAGTGCCTGACCACCAACGCTAGGGGTAGTCGTGACAGTCCTACTGTTTTATCCACCATAGATTCATTCTGCTGGGCACACAACAATCATCCTCAGTGTGGTTGTCCAACTGGGTAGTTAAATGGTTGTGAAGGCCAGTCATTAGATAAGCAGCCCCTATCAGCACATCCTTCTTTGGTTTCTGTAGCACCCCCTGGGTACGTACATTCATCTATTATGCTAGACCTGTTACTTTCTATGCCACACCCTCTTCTTGGGTGCGCCTGTTCTCAAATCACTTTTCTAGTCCTTCTGATCGCAAACCCATGCTCTTTGTATAGTCTCCATTGTGTAAAGCACACTTGTTTTAATTGGTCTGCAATAAAATGAAAGGGGGCATCAGAGGTATAGTCTGGTTGCCCATTCTAACATTTACTACTTATGGGTGTTGTTCTTGGATTGACATCTTTACTTACCTTGCTTATTCTTACCTCATGTGAAACCCTTGAGCCTGAGCTGGTTACTATACCTTGCACCTGGTTTTCCCTAAAGGGATGCTTGTTGGGTTGATAAAGCAACCAAGGATTTTGAAAAAAAAAACGAATAAACTTTAACATAAAAATGATGTTATAATTATTAATATTATCATACAATATTTATATAACTATTATATAACGCCAACAGTTTGTGCAGCTCTTCATAATATAAAGAAAGACAATGTGGGCGATATCTCGAGATGAGGTTGGTGATGTATTGGAACAAATGTAAGAAGGGACAGTGGGACGCCACCCCATGAGGGGGAACCAGCCCCCACTGTACCTCTAGACAAAAAAAAAGGGATGGTAAGGAGACTGTCACAGCCAACTAGTTTGGAGCATCAAAACCGCTGTAAACAGCAATAGAACAAACAATGTAATAAAAATGTAAACTTTATTGTAGTGATTAACACTCATAAATGTAAAAATGGAGCCAACTCCACACATGACATTTTAAAAAGACAAACACAGGACAATTGACATTGTTTATAACCAGATAGGATCGGACTGACGCGTTTCGCATAGAATGGCGCTTTATCGAAGACCGTTTGTTGATCCTTGGTTAACTATCATAGAAAGAAAAAATCATAAGTTACAAAAGTTCACAGGAAAAAATAAACACATATGAACATTTGAGCACGTGTTCACTACAAAATTATTTGATGCTCACCAAGGTACTTGTGCTGTAAAGTGCTTGAACAAGAGACCAGAAATGCTGGCTGCGCTATCGACCATACAGGGCCACATGCAGGAGGGATGCAACCGGGCGAGGGTATCAGGGCAAATCAACCCTAGAAACCTCTCACTCAAGGAGCCCAGGAAAGGTGCCGAGTCCCGTACCGTCAGGGTACATTCAGAGAGGTAGCCTCCCTCACCACCAAGCAGACCCCGGGCGTACTAGTGGAATACCATCTGAGAAAAAAAAAATTTAATATAACCAAAGGAAAAAATAAAAGGCGTGAAGACAACTTGATGTAACATCACAGTTGATGTAGGGGGGAGGGAGAGGGGGGGGGAAGGGGGAGGGGGGGGGAAAGACCAAAAGGGGAAGAGGGGGGGGAAAGGGAGGGGAAGAGGAAAGGGAGGGGAGAAGGGCGGGAAAATGAGGTTGGTGATGTATCTGGGGGCAGTGTTGTGGATGGCTTTGTATCATGTGGTTAGTATTTTAAATTTTATACATTGGGCTAGTGGAAGCCAGTGAAGGGATTGGCTGAGAGAAGCAGCAGCCATTGATCGGTTAGAAAGGTGTAGAAGTCTAGCAACAGCATTCATGATAGACTGAAGGGGGATAGTCTGTGTAAAGGTTAGCCAGTGAGAAGAGAGTTGTAGCAGTTAAGGCTGGAGATAACCGGGGAGTGAATAAGTTGTTTTGTGGTTTCGTTAGTTAAGAAGGGGTGAATTTTGGAAATGTTACAGAGGTAAAGTGGCAAGATTTTGCCAGCAATTGGATGTGGGGCACGAAGGAGAGGTCAGACTCTAAGATTACACCTAGCACCCTGGTATCTGCAGAGGGACCATTAATTGTGCTGTTGAACCTAACTGTAAAGTCATTAGGAGGAGGGTTAGGGAAAATAATACAAGCTCAGTTTTAGACAGATTGAATTTAAGGAATTGGTGAGACATCCATACTGAAATATTGCTCAGTAAATTTGTGATCAGAGGGGAGGTCAAGTGGATGAGCTGAGGAGTAAAGAGATGGATCTGGGTGTCATCAGTGTAGAACTAGTATTGGAACTCATGGGAGGTTATCAACTGGCACAGGGAAGAGGTATTGAGATAGAATGGGGGGGGGGGGGGGGGCAAGGACAGTGCGGTGGGGTATCCCAACAGAAAGAGGAAGAGGAGAAGAGACAATAGAGATGTAGGTGACACTGAAGGTGCGATGAGATAGTAGGAGGAGAACCAGGATAGAGTAGATGCCTGGAGGCCAAGGTGTGAAGTTTCTTGAGAAGGAGTGGGTGGTTGACGAAGTCAAAGGCAGCAGAAAGGTCTAAGAGTATGAGTATGGAGTAATGGTCATTGGTTTTAACAGTTAGTAGATCATTAATACGTTTATTAGGGCAGTTTCAGTGGAATTTTGTCGGTGAAAACTAGACTGTAGGGGGTCAGAAGGGTTGTTATCAGTGAGGTAGCAACTCATAGGGTTGTGGACAAGGCTTTCAAAAACCACTTCCCCCCTCTCAGGTGGTGAGGTGAGGCTCAGAAAGGAGTTTAGCAACTTCCTCAGTACTAACAGGGTCAAAGGTGGAAAGTATTGATTGTGGTGTTGGACCATGTATGTTGGTCAGAGGAGAAAGCTGGTGTCAGGGCCCAGATTTGAACCCAGGTCCTTGGTTGCTTCTGGCAGTGTTTCTTCTTGCGGAGCTATCCTGCAGCTGATATGTTTGCATTCTAGATCTATGTGGTGACCTAGACCTTGTCCAGTTTCCTGTCTCGTTCCTTGCCCAGCCTCCTGTGAACTCTGAACCTTTGGCCACTACTTTGAACTTCCTATTTAAGCCTGATCTGGAAACTTCCTGATGCCAGATTATTGTGCTTTTGCCAAAATCTAGCTTAGTGTGCTCCATCCTCCTGAATATTCAACTTGTGTACTGACCTCCAGCTACGTTCCAGGACTACGCCTCTGCCTGCTGCCATTTTGTACTTGTGTACTGATCTTTGGCTAAGACTTCAGCTGCTCTTCTGCTTGTTCCCTCACTCCGGCTGATCTCTTGTTTACCAGACCCTGCTTGTTGACCACGGTTGTGCTGCTTCCTGCGACTGGACTCTGAGCCTGACCCAGTAATCGTGACAGAATAATCTGGCCACAATGGAGTCCGCAGTAGCAGCTACCCTTGCCACTGTCACTCAGCAAATTTCTGAATTGCAAGAGTTTGGTGTCACTTATCAGGCAAAATTTAAAGAACTGCAAAATGTGGTGAAAGATCAACAAGAGGCAATTCAGGACTTAAAGAAACAGGTGTTGGATCTTAGTTCCCTAAATGGCGCAAGTTCTGAGTCCAGTGCTCGAATGCCTCTTCCACACAAATTCAATGGAAACCGCCGGCTTTACAGAGGATTCCTTAATCAGTGTCACATTTACTTCCAAATGCAGTCTGCTGCGTTTTTCTCTGAAAGAAAGAAGGTACTGTTTATTATCAATCTCCTGACAGAGGAAGCTTTATCTTGGTCCTCTCCCTATGTGGATGTAATGTTCCGGTACCTTTGGTACCCTAAATTACTCTTTTCACAAGTGTATGCGCCCCACCATTCTCTTTTGGAAAGGTGCGCATACACCTTTAAGACTGAAGCTGTCATCACTCAGCGCCGGACTAGATGGCTATTTAAAGCGCCGGTTCTCACTCACATGTGTTCGTTCAAACACCCTTACCTGGATGCTAACTTGGCTTGAAGCTTTCGTGCTTGCAAGCATACCTCACTGACGGAACCTCGCTGCGCTGATCCCTGCATCCCGCTTCTGGATCATCCGCTCCTCCTGAACCAACCTTCGGCTGTATTGCTATTAGTGCTAAGTACCCCGCAGGGGAACCCTCTATAAACTTATACTAAGCTTACACTATCTAGCTCTGCATAGTAAAGACTATTTATCACATCTGCATATCTAGATTGCTAGCTCTTAAGACTACTGCTACTTATTCCTGCACTGGGTTGATCACTCTTGTATGTCCACCTGCTACTCTGTCATCTGCTACCATACATGATTGCTAAACCTACCTGCATCCATCTGATACTGTCTTACCTTCAAGTGTCTGTCACCTACCACCTTCACTCAACCTGTCTCTTAAATCTTCATCACTGTGTTACTACATACATAAAGTCACTCAAGGAACCAGCTTGTTGAGTGTGTGTATTTACTAGCTGAATTAAGACCTTCCACACATGATGAGTCATTGAGGTTGGGAATGGAATCTCAGCATCTCTCTTACATGACTACTGAAGTGGAATATTTCTGCAGCTGAAAATCCACACCATACATGAAACGCAGGAGCGTTACAGATTGAACGAACATACAAATGGATTCAGCAGAAATAACCACTCAGGTGACACAATTAAAACAGCAAGTAACTGCGTTAATACACGCACTTGCTGAATTAAAAGAAGACAATCAGGCTCTGTCGCAGCAGGTAATTAGACTGACACAACTTACCTCTGCTCAGTCCCCTGAACCCAAGATAAATCCCCCTTTGGTATTTACAGGCGATCGCAAAAAATTTCGCGAATTTAAAAACGCATGTGAGTTACTTTTTTTGCTAAAACCTCGTACCTACCTTACTGATCACATTAAGGTTTGTACTATTATTTCTTACCTAACAGGCGATCCTCGAGCCTGGGCAGACTCTCTTTTTGAGAAAAACGACCAGCTTCTCAACTCCTATGCCTTGTTCCTAGCAGAACTCACTAGCCTATATGATGACCCCAATAGGCAGAGTACTGCCGATCTTCAATTAAGATCCTTGAAACAAGGAAGGAGGCCTGTAGAAGACTTTGTCGCGGAATTCAAGAGATGGACCCTTGATTCAGAATGGAATGATGCATCTCTGAAAACCCAATTTAGGCTTGGCCTATCAGAAGCCGTTAAGGACGAGCTCGCCCGAGCGGATCTACCAAAAACCCTGGATGCATTAATACAACTCAGTATTACCATAGATAGAAGACTACGAGAAAGAAAGGCTGAGAAAATGGGAATGCCATTATCCGTTTCCTCTCGGATTCCGGCCGTTAACCCCGTTCCTATGGAGGTAGGAACCATACGCCCACCGCTATCAACTATGGAAAAAGCCAAAAGACGATATGAAAATCTCTGCTTGTACTGTGCATCCCCGGATCACAAGATAAATGTCTGTCCCCTAGTCAACAAAAAGAAGGGTGAATGTTCACATGTCCTCCTTGGGGGATTGACAACTTCATTCACTAACACTTACATTTTTGTTTGTTTGACATTACAGTGGGACCAGAACAGGATTACTACTAAGGCCATGATTGACACAGGATCTTGTGGAAATTATATTGATATATGTTTTGCTGCTTCAAATAAAATTCCTATTATTTCTAAACTTAAACCTGTCTCAGTAAGTCTTATTACCGGTGTTCCATTATCCTCTGGTCCAATCACCGATCAGACACAAGCACTTCTAGTCACTATTAACGAGTCTCATAGGGAGACTACTACCTTCGATTTAATACCTTCACCCCACTTTCCCATTGTGTTGGGACTTCCCTGGTTACACACACACCAACCAACCATAGATTGGAAGGAACGGTCCTTGGCCTTCCTCTCTTGCTATTGCGAGGATACGTGTAACCTCCCGTCTTCCGGGAAGATTCTGTCTATGGTGACAGATGAGATTGCACCACTATGTTATCAGGATCTTTCTGAGGTTTTTCTTGAGAAAAATGCTCAAGCATTACCTCCTCATCGAGACTATGATTGTAGCATTGATCTACTCCCAAATAGCAAATTGCCGTTCAGTCATGTTTATCCTCTTTCACAGGATGAACTTTCCCATCTCAAAACCTATTTGGATGAGAATTTGGAAAAAGGTTTTATTAGACCTTCCACTTCTTCCACAGCAGCAGGACTCTTTTTTGTTCGCAATAAGGACTCAAGTCTCAGACCTATCATCAACTACAGGAAATTGAATGCTATCACAATAAAAGATCGCTATCCTCTACCGCTTATCCCTGAGCTCATTGAGCAGGTGCGTGGAGCTACCTATTTTTCAAAATTGGACCTGAAAGGAGCATACAATCTCATTCGAATCCGTGATGGTGACGAGTGGAAGACTGCATTCAGAACCAGATACGGATTGTTCGAATATCTTGTGATGCCATTCGGGCTATGCAACGCCCCTGCAGTTTTCCAACGATTTATAAACGATATTTTTAAAGACTTACTAGATGTCTGTGTTGTGGTATATCTGGACGATATACTTATATATTCACGATCCCTGTCTGAACACATAAGACATGTAAGACTTGTACTATCGAGATTGCTTGCACATAACCTTTATGTGAAACTGAAGAAATGCTTGTTTCATAAAGACGAGGTACTCTTTCTAGGCTACATCATATCCAAAACAGGAATTGAGATGGACATGAGTAAAATATCCTGCATTCAGGATTGGCCTACACCAACCACACGCAAGGCGCTACAGCGATTCCTGGGATTTTCAAATTTCTACAGGAAGTTCATTAAAAACTTTTCTGCTATTGTGAGACCCCTCACACAGCTCACTAGCATAAAAAAAACATTCAAATGGTCAGAAGAAGCCAATAAAGCTTTTCATTTGTTAAAGACAAGGTTTACTTCCGCTCCCATATTACGCCATCCAGACCCATCCCTCCAATACATTCTGGAGGTAGATGCGTCAAACATGGCAGTAGGAGCAATACTCTCCCAACGACCAACCCACACTTCACCACTTCATCCAGTCGCCTTTTTTTCTAAATCCCTAAGCAGTCCCGAGATAAATTACCCCGTGGGTGAAAAGGAACTGCTTGCTATAAAATTGGCTCTGGAGAATTGGCGACATTTACTCGAAGGCACCCAATTACCAATAATTATATACACGGACCATAAAAACCTCCAATATCTTCAGACTAGCAAAACTCTCTCGCACCGACAGGTCACTATTCTTTCTAAGGTTTAACTTCCTAGTGACTTACACACCTGCAGATAAAAACAAAAAGGCGGATGCACTATCACGACTAACTGAAGAAAACTACTTTGAAATCCCTTCCGTTCCTATAATACCTCACAAACGCATTATTGGAGTTGTCCGTTCCTTGAAGGAAGAGGTTTTGCATGGTATAAGTTTGGATTCACCCCCACCACAACTAAATACTGATGCAGAAGGCTTCCTCTACTACAACGACAAACTTTACATACCACCTACCCTACGCACCAAGATCTTGGAATTATCTCATGATGTGCCTATGGCAGGACATATGGGTATGACAAAGACTCTTAATTTGATTTCCCGGCAATTCTGGTGGCCTGACATGAAAACATCTATACAAAAATTCGTCTCTTCATGCAATGTCTGTGCCAGGTCCAAAATTGACACTACGAGACCATCCGGTCTACTATGCAGTCTACCAATACCCCAAACTCCATGGGAAGTTTTGTCCTTGGACTTCATCGTAGAATTGCCTCTTTCCAAAGGATTTAATACCATCTTGGTGTCAGTGGACCATCTGACAAAGATGGCACATTTCATTGCTATTCGCAGACTACCTTCGTCCAAACAAACGGCAGAACTCCTAAAGAAACATGTCTTTAGATTACATGGTATCCCAAAAACTCTTCTGTCTGACCGTGGATCACAATCTATTTCCAAGTTCTGGCAAGAACTATGTCACATACTACGGATCGAGCGGAAGCTCACTTCTCCTTACCATCCGCAGACCAACGGACAGACTGAAAGAGTCAACCAATGCATCGAGCAGTATTTACGTTGTTACACTTCTTACCAACAGGATGATTGGGTGGATCTTCTCCCTCTGGCAGAATTTGCCTACAACAACGCAACCCACAGTACAACCAAGCAGAGTCCGTTCTACTTGAACTATGGGTTTCATCCCTCTATTCTTCCACCACGCATCCTTCCTTCAAACAACCCAGTAGCCTCAGACTATCTTACCCAAATAAAGGATTCTCTGGGTTTATTAAATACTACCATTGCACACGCTCACAGTCAACAAAAGAAGTACTATGATCTTCGCAGAAGACCTTCTCCACAGTACACTATCGGGGACCTCGTTTGGCTCTCAACAAAAAATTTAAGACTGAAGATCCCTAGCAAAAAGCTTGGACCTCTGTTCTTGGGACCTTTCCCAATCAAAAAACTTATTGGAAAAGCTGCAGTACAGCTTACATTGCCAATAGACCTAAAAATCCATCCCATTTTCCATGTGTCGCTACTGAAGCCCCATGTTCCAGACCACGGAATAAGGCCTAATATTCCACCTCCGCCTCCTGTACAAGTTGAAGGTGGAGAAGAATACGAGATAAAAGAGATTCTGGATTCTCGTATCTACAGAAGAAGACTTCAGTACTTGGTTAGATGGAAAAACTATGGGCCCCAAGACGACACCTGGCTAAACACCTCTGAAATACATGCCCCTAGATTAATCCGCAATTTTCATGCGAGATACCCAGACAAACCAGCTCCAGAGGCCTTCAGGAGCCGGCCTTAAGGGGGGGGTATTGTAATGTTCCGGTACCTTTGGTACCCTAAATTACTCTTTTCACAAGTGTATACGCCCCACCATTCTCTTTTGGAAAGGTGCGCATACACCTTTAAGACTGAAGCTGTCATCACTCAGCGCCGGACTAGATGGCTATTTAAAGCGCCGGTTCTCACTCACATGTGTTCGTTCAAACACCCTTACCTGGATGCTAACTTGGCTTGAAGCTTTCGTGCTTGCAAGCATACCTCACTGACGGAACCTCGCTGCGCTGATCCCTGCATCCCGCTTCTGGATCATCCGCTCCTCCTGAACCAACCTTCGGCTGTATTGCTATTAGTGCTAAGTACCCCGCAGGGGAACCCTCTATAAACTTATACTAAGCTTACACTATCTAGCTCTGCATAGTAAAGACTATTTATCACATCTGCATATCTAGATTGCTAGCTCTTAAGACTACTGCTACTTATTCCTGCACTGGGTTGATCACTCTTGTATGTCCACCTGCTACTCTGTCATCTGCTACCATACATGATTGCTAAACCTACCTGCATCCATCTGATACTGTCTTACCTTCAAGTGTCTGTCACCTACCACCTCCACTCAACCTGTCTCTTAAATCTTCATCACTGTGTTACTACATACATAAAGTCACTCTAGGAACCAGCTTGTTGAGTGTGTGTATTTACTAGCTGAATTAAGACCTTCCACACATGATGAGTCATTGAGGTTGGGAATGGTATCTCAGCATCTCTCTTACATGACTACTGAAGTGGAATATTTCTGCAGCTGAAAATCCACACCATACATGAAACGCAGGAGCGTTACAGTGGAAAAGGATGACATCATTTTAGATAATCTCCACTCCTTTACTAAAGCTAAGGACCAAGTTTTTGACGATCCAAATCTATGTGCTACCGCTGAGGCCAAACTGCATAATTTGCATCAGGGACGACGCTCCGTGGTTGAATACACTACTGAATTCAGGCGCTGGATCGCAGCTACAACCTGGAATCCAGCAGCACAAAGAAGCCAATTTCGGCAGGGGCTTTCTGAGCAAATAAAGGATGAACTGGCTAGAGGTGATAGCCCTGATGATTTGGAGAACTTTATCTAATTGTGCATCCGTATTGACCAGAGACTTTCTGAAAGGAGAAAAGAAAGACTGGGAATACTGAGAAATACTGAGGGTATGCGTTTTTCTTTTAGTCAACCTCAGAAGAGTTCTCATGATTCCAGTAACCCTGAACCTATGCAGATTGATTCCATTAGAAGGGGTATCACTACTCAGGAAAAGGAATTATTATTATTAGGAATTATTTAGGAATTATTATTATTAGGAATTATTATTATTATTGTGGGGACTCTGGACATTATGCTATTAACTGTCCAAATAAGATAAGGAGAACAGTTGCTGCAACTGATGTTAAAGACATTGAACAAATTAGTTCCATCGCTCATTCAGTTTCTCCAATACTTGAATAAAGCAATCTTATACAAGCTCCGCCCACTCACTTTATAATTCCCATTTGACTCTCTGATGGGGCCAATGACATTTCCTGCTCTGCCATGTTGGACTCTGGAGCGGGGGGAAATTTTATGGACATTGGATTTGCTCGAGACCATCATATTGAATTGAGGAATAAATCCTCACCTGTAGATATGGAGACTGTTGATGGTTCCCCCCTATCCTCCGGGCCAGTTACCCATGAGACTGCTCCTTTTAGTCTGTGTTTTGAGCCTGTACACCAGGAGACCATATGTTTTCAGTTGATTTCATCACCAAAGTTTCCTATCATTCTAGGTATCCCCTGGTTCTCGATTCATAACCCCTCTGTCAATTGGGAAAAACGTGTTTTAACTTTTGCCTCTGAGTACTGTAAAGGACATTGTCAACCTGATTCCTCCCATGTCAAGAATCTCCGGGGGGAGGAACACATGGTTCCTGGATATGAAGGCCAGCCACTCCACTACAGAGAATTTCATGATGTGTGTGATAAGAAAAATGCTGATCAGCTACCCCCACATCGCCCTTATGACTGTCCTATTGAACTTTTACCTGGGGCAGAGATTCCTTTTGGCCGCCTCTATTCTATGTCTGAACCTGAATTAAAGGTGTTAAGGGAGTGGTTGGATGAAAACCTGGCAAAGGGGTTCATAAGACACTCAACCTCTCCTGCTGGGGCAGGTCTCTTCTTTGTTGAGAAGAAGGATAAGACATTGAGACCATGCGTTGACTATAGGGAATTAAATAAAATCACTATCAAGAATCGCTATCCTCTCCCACTCATTCCCGAGCTTTTGGAAAGACTTCGTTCTGCAAAGATCTTTACTAAATTGGATTTACGGGGTGCATATAACTTCATTCACATTCGTAAGGGTGATGAATGGAAGACTGCTTTCAGAACCAGATATGGACATTTCGAGTCTTTGGTCATGCCTTTCGGTCTTTGCAATGCTCCAGCAACCTTTCAACACTTTATTAATGATGTGCTGCGAGATCTATTGGATCAATTTGTGATTGCTTATTTAGATGATATTCTTATCTTTTCAGATTCTCTACAGGAACATCGCAAACACGTATCCATTATTTTTGAGCGCCTGAGGAAGAATCGGATGTACATCAAATTGGAGAAATGCGAATTTGAACAGACCAAGATTCAGTTCCTGGGGTACATAATCTCCCCTGAAGGGTTGAGCATGGACCCTGATAAGATTAAAGCAGCGGTGGAGTGGCCTGCTCCTAGGAATGTTAAAGAAATTCAACGATTTCTTGGATTTGCCAACTTCTACAGAAAGTTTATAAGGGACTTTTCCAAGGAGGTTGCACCAATTACCCAGTTAACCAAGAAGGGACGGTTCTTCACATGGGCACCAGAGGAACAAGCTGCTTTCTGTAAACTAAAGATACTCTTTACCTCTGCACCAATTCTAGTAGATCCTAACCCTGAACTGCCATTTGTTGTAGAAGTTGATGCCTCAGATTCTGCTGTTGGAGCTATCCTTTCTCAGCGTACAGGTGAAAAGATGCAGCTTCATCCCTGTGCTTACTTTTCCCAGTTGATGTCCTCTGCTGAAAGGAACTATGACATTGGGAATAAAGATTTGCTGGCGATAAAGGAAGCTTTCTCTGAATGGAGGCATCTGTTGGAAGGGGCTGAGCTTTTAGTGACTGTTCTAACCAATCTTCGGAACTTAAGAGTTCATCCATTCTGTAAAGAGACTGTCCTCACGACAAGCACAATGGTCTTTTTTCTTCTCCAGGTTTTTATTTAATTGTTTCTTACAGACCTGGCACAAGAAATGGCAAGGCTGATGCCCTGTCACAGAGTTTGTCTGAATCCCCTCAAGAAAGCAACTCTGACTGCACCATTCTTTCTCAAAATAACTTTTTAGGAGCCACTAATACCAAAGAATTTTTGACCTTGCTTAAAGATGGCTACTCTTCTGATCCCCTCCTTAAACATCCTCCCAAGGACCTGAGTCTCACCTTCAGAAATGGCTTTTGAAATCAGAACCATTGTCTCTATGTCCCTCAAAGTGCATGGCTAGAAGTCCTCAGACTGGTTCATGACTCTAAGCTTGCAGGACATTTTGGGGCCTTTAAAACTGCTGAACTGTTGTCTCGTTCATTCTGGTGGCCTAGTTACAAGAAAGATGTAAAGAACTATGTTGCTTCTAGTCCAACTTGTGCACGTCATAAGACACCCCGATCTTCCCCTGTGGGACTGCTTCAACCGCTTCCAATCCCATCACGGCCTTGGGGATCAATTTCTATGGATTTTGTGGTTGAACTCCCTCCTTCGAAGGAAATGACCACCATCTTGGTAGTGGTCGACCTCTTCACCAAGATGGCTCACTTCATCCCAACTAAGGGGGTACCCAGTGCGGAACTAACTGCAGAATTAATGATCCGGGAAGTATTTAAACTACATGGAATCCCGGATGATGTGGTCTCAGATAGGGGGGTTCAATTTACTTCCAAATTCTGGAGAAGTTTCTGCATGTCCCTGGGTGTCACAGTCAATCTTTCCTCTGCATTTCATCCTCAATCCAATGGCCAAACGGAAAGAACAAATCAGACTTTGGAACAATATCTTCGCTGTTTTGTTAGCTATTTTCAGAATGATTGGGTAGATTATCTTCCAACAGCAGAATTTTCCTACAATAATTCATAGCACAGCTCCACATCTTTTAGGCTGGCCATACATGATCCAATTTTCTTACAATTTTCTGTCCAATTTTCTTGAAATTTACCTTCAAGTATGTAGTACAAAGGCCTGCCTAATTAGATACAAGTGAATGTGTTGTTTAGATTTGACCTCACATTATGTGGTTTGTGGTAGATCTACCAGAAAATTGTACAACAAAAGTTGAACATGTATGGCCAGCCTTTGTCCTTTTTATGTGAACACAGGGTACCATCTAGTTTGCATTCCTGATCTCCCCATTGCTACACCGATTCCTGCTGTTAATGAGAGGCTATCTCTATTACAGGAAACTCAAAGTAAACTGCTTGAAACATTGAAGGTGGCACAGGAGGCTTACAAGAAATCATCTGATAGATGTCGAAGAGCAATGCCATCTTTCCGTGTTGGAGACAAGGTCTGGTTATCCACAAAGAATCTCAGGACTCAGGTACCATCTGTTAAGTTGGGGCCTAAGTATATAGGACCTTTTCAAATCCTGGCAAAAGTTAATGCAGTTACTTTCCGCTTGAAACTTCCTGACAGTATGAGAGTCCATCCTGTTTTTCAGGTTTCTTTACTTAAACCCTTCCATGAAAATTCCTTCCCTGGGAGAGTCCTTCCTCCTCCCCTGCCTGTGGTTGTTGAGGGTAAAGAGGAATTTATTGTAGAAGGAATGATTGACTCCAGGATCCACAGGAACAAGTTGCAGTACCTGGTGAAATGGGAAAGATACGGACCTGAAGAAAATTCTTGGGAACCTGCTGAGCATGTCCATGCTCCTAGACTGGTTCAGGAGTTCCATCAAAGGTTACCGCTTAAACCTGGTCCTGAGACACGTGGTGGTTGTCCTAGAGGGAGGGGCATACTGTTAGGGCCCAGATTCAAACCCAGGTCCTCGGTTACTTCTGGCAGTGCTTCTTCTTGCTGAGCTATCCAGCAGCTGATATGTTTGCATTTTAGATTTATGTGGTGACCTAGACCTTGTCCAGTTTCCTGTCTCGTTCCTTGCCCAGCCTCCTGTGAACTCTGAACCTTTGGCCACTCCTTTGAACTTCCTATTTAAGCCTGATCTGGAAACTTCCTGATGCCAGATTATTGCTTTGCCAAGATTTAGCTTAGTGTGCTTCATCCTCCTGAATATTCAACTTGTGTACCAACCTCCAGCTACATTCCAGGACTACGCCTCTGCCTGCTGCCATTTTGCTCTTCACTACTTGTGTACCGATCTTTGGCTAAGACTTCAACTACTCTTCTGCTTGTTCCCTCACTCCGGCTGATCTCTTGTGTACCAGACCCTGCTTGTTGACCACGGTTGTGCTGCTTCCTGCGACTGGACTCTGAGCCTGACCCAGTAATCGTGACAGCTAGACACTGGAGATCTGTAACGCTCCTGCGTTTTACGTATGATGTGGATTTTCAGCTGCAGAAATATTCCACTTCAGTAGTCATGTAGAGAAACGCTGAGACACCAATCCCAACTCCCAATGACTCATCATGTGTGGATAATCTCAATTCAGCAAGTAAATACACACACTCAATAAGATGTTTCCTAGAGTGACTTATGTATATAGTAACACAGTGATGATAGGCTGAAGAGACAGGTTGGGTAGAGATGGTAGATGACAGACACTTGAAAGGAAATGTTCTTGAAAGTAAGATAGTAGCAGATGGGATGCAGATAGGTTTAGCAATCATGTATGGTAGCAGATGACAGAGTAGCAGGTGGACATACAAGAGAGATCAACCCAGTGCAAGAACAGGTGGTAGTAGGCTCAAGAGCTAGCAATCTTAGATAATGCAGATGTAGTAATAGTCCTTAGTATGCAGAGCTAGATAGTGTAAGCTTTAGTATAAAGGTTATAGAGGTTTCCCCTGTGGGGTACTTATCAATAATATCAATGTAGCAGAGGAGAGGTTCGGCAAGAGCGGATGATCCGGTAGCGGGATACAGGGATCAGCGCAGCGTGGTTCCGACAGCGAGGTATGCTTGCAAGCATGAGAGCTTCAAGACAGGTTAGCATCAAGGCACAAAGCAGTTTGAACGAACACATGTGAGTGAGAGCCGGCGATCTAAATAGCCATCCAGTCCGGCGCTCAGTGATGACAGCATCAGTCTTAAAGGTGTATGCGCACCTTACCAAAAGAGAATGGTGGGGCGCATACACTTATGAAAGAGTAATTAGGGTACCCAAAAGGTACCAGAACATTACAGTACCCCCCCCCTTAAGGCCGGCTCCTGAAGGCCTCTGGAGCTGGTTTGTCTGGGTACTTTGCATGAAAATTGCGGATTAATCTAGAGGCATGTATGTCAGAGGTGTTTAGCCAGGTGTCGTCTTGGGGCCCATAGTTCTTCCATCGAACCAAGTACTGAAGTCTTCCTCTGTGGATACGAGAATCCAGAATCTCTTTTATCTCGTATTCTTCTCCACCTTCAACTTGTACAGGAGGAGGAGGTGGGATAGTAGGCCTTATTCCTTGGTCAGGAACATGGGGCTTCAGTAGCGACACATGGAAAATGGGATGTATTTTGAGGTCTATTGGCAATGTAAGCTGTACTGCAGCTTTTCCAATAAGTTTCTTGATTGGGAAAGGTCCCAAGAACAGAGGTCCAAGCTTTTTGCTAGGGATTTTCAGTCTTAAATTTTTTGTTGAGAGCCAAACGAGGTCCCCGATAGCGTACTGAGGAGAAGGTCTTCTGCGAAGATCATAGTACTTGTTGACTATGAGCGTGTGCAATGGTAGTATTAAGCAAACCCAGAGAGTCCTTTATTTGGGTAAGATAGTCTGAAGCTACTGGGTTATTTGAAGGAAGGATGCGTGGTGGAAGAATAGAGGGATGAAACCCATAGTTCAAGTAGAACGGACTCTGCTTGGTCGTACTGTGGGTTGCGTTGTTGTAGGCAAATTCTGCCAGAGGGAGAAGATCAACCCAATCATCCTGTTGGTAAGAAGTGTAACAACGTAAATATTGCTCGATGCATTGGTTGACTCTTTCAGTCTGTCCGTTGGTCTGCGGATGGTAAGGAGAAGTGAGCTTCCGCTCGATCCGTAGTATGTGACATAGTTCTTGCCAGAACTTGGAAATAAATTGTGATCCACGGTCAGACAGAAGAGTTTTTGGGATACCATGTAATCTAAAGACATGTTTCATCAGGAGTTCTGCCGTTTGTTTGGACGAAGGTAGTCTGCGAATAGCAATGAAATGTGCCATCTTTGTCAGATGGTCCACTGACACCAAGATGGTATTAAATCCTTTGGAAAGAGGTAATTCTACGATGAAGTCCAAGGACAAAACTTCCCATGGAGTTTGGGGTATTGGTAGACTGCATAGTAGACCGGATGGTCTCGTAGTGTCAATCAGATTAAGAGTGTTTGTCATACCCATATGTCCTGCCATAGGCACATCATGCGATAATTCCAAGATCTTGGTGCGTATGGTAGGTGGTATGTAAAGTTTGTCGTTGTAGTAGAGGAAGCCTTCTGCATCAGTATTTAGTTGTGGTGGGGGTGTATCCAAACTTATACCATGCAAAACCTCTTCCTTCAAGGAACGGACAACTCCAATAATGCGTTTGTGAGGTATTATAGCAACGGAAGGGATTTCGAAGTAGTTTTCTTCAGTTAGTCGTGATAGTGCATCCGCCTTTTTGTTCTTATCTGCAGGTGTGTAGGTCACTAGGAAGTTAAACCTTAGAAAGAATAGTGACCATCGTACCTGTCGGTGCAAGAGAGTTTTGTTAGTCTGAAGATATTGGAGATTTTTATGGTCCGTGTATATAAGTATTTTTAATTGGGTGCCTTCGAGTAGATGTCGCCAATTCTCCAGAGCCAATTTTATAGCAAGCAGTTCCTTTTCACCCACGGGGTAATTTATCTCGGGACTGCTTAGGGATTTAGAAAAAAAGGCGACTGGATGAAGTGGTGAAGTGTGAGTTGGTCGTTGGGAGAGTATTGCTCCTACTGCCATGTTTGACGCATCTACTTCCAGAATGTATTGGAGGGATGGGTCTGGATGGCGTAGTATGGGAGCAGAAGTAAACCTTGTCTTTAACAGGTGAAAAGCTTTATTTGCTTCATCTGACCATTTGAATGGTTTTTTAATGCTAGTGAGCTGTGTGAGGGGTCTCACAATGGCAGAGAAGTTTCTAATGAACTTCCTGTAGAAATTTGAAAATCCAAGGAATCGCTGTAGCGCCTTGCGTGTGGTTGGTGTAGGCCAATCCTGAATGCAGGATATCTTACTCATGTCCATCTCGATTCCTGTTTTGGATATGATGTAGCCTAGAAACAGTACCTCTTCTTTATGAAACAAGCATTTTTTCAGTTTCACATAAAGGTTGTGTGCAAGCAATCTCGATAATACTAGTCTTACATGCCTTATGTGTTCAGACAGGGATCGTGAATATATAAGTATATCGTCCAGATATACCACAACACAGACATCTAGTAAGTCTCTGAAAATATCGTTTACAAATCGTTGAAAAACTGCAGGGGCGTTGCATAGCCCGAATGGCATTACAAGATATTCGAACAATCCGTATCTGGTTCTGAATGCAGTCTTCCACTCGTGTCCATCACGGATTCGAATGAGATTGTATGCTCCTTTCAGGTCCAATTTTAAAAAATAGGTAGCTCCACGCACCTGCTCAATGATCTCAGGGATAAGCGGTAGAGGATAGCGATCTTTTATTGTAATAGCATTCAATTGCCTATAGTCGATGATAGGCCTGAGACTTGAGTCCTTATTGCGGACAAAAAAGAGTCCTGCTGCTGTGGAAGAAGTGGAAGGTCTAATAAAACCTTTTTCCAAATTCTCATCCAAATAGTCTTTGAGATGGGAAAGTTCATCCTGTGAAAGAGGATAAACATGACCGAACGGCAATTTGCTATTTGGGAGTAGATCAATGCTACAATCATAGTCTCGATGGGGAGGTAGTGCTTGAGCATTTTTCTCAAGAAAAACCTCAGAGAGATCCTGATAACATAGTGGTGCAATCTCATCTGTCACCACAGACAGGATCTTCCCGAAAGACGGGAGGTTACACGTACCCTCGCAATAGCAAGAGAGGAAGGTCAGGGTCCGTTCCTTCCAATCTATGGTTGGTTGATGTGTGTGCAACCAGGGAAGTCCCAAAACAATGGGAAAGTGGGATGAAGGTATTAGATCGAAGGTAGTGGTCTCCATATGAGACCCGTTAGTAGTGACTAGGAGTGTCTGTGTCTGATCAGTGATCGGACCAGAGGATAAAGGAACACCGTTAATAAGACTCACTGAGACAGGTTTAAGTTTAGAAATAATAGGAACTTTATTTAAAGCAGCAAAACGTATGTCAATATAATTTCCACAAGATCCTGTGTCAATCATGGCCTTAGTAGTAATCCTGTTCTGGTCCCACTGTAATGTTAAGCAAACAGAAAGGTAAGGGTTAGTGATTGAAGTTGTCAATCCTCCTAGGAGGACATGTGAACACTCACCCTTCTTTTTGTAGACTAGGGGACAGACGTTTATCTTGTGATCCGGGGATGCACAGTACAAGCAGAGATTACCAGATCGTCTTCTGGCTCTTTCCATAGTTGATAGAGGTGGGCGTATGGTTCCTACCTCCATAGGAACGGGGTCAACGGCCGAGATCCGAGAAGAACTGGATAATGGCATTCCCATTTTCTCAGCCTTTCTTTCTCGTAGTCTTCTATCTATGGTGATACTGAGTTGTATCAATGCATCCAGGGTTTTTGGCAGATCCGCTCGGGCGAGCTCATCTTTAACGGCCTCTGATAGGCCAAGCCTAAATTGGGTTTTCAGAGATGCATCATTCCATTCTGAATCAAGGGTCCATCTCTTGAATTCTGCGACAAAGTCTTCTACAAGTCTCCCACCTTGTTTCAAGGATCTTAATTGAAGATCGGCAGTACTCTGCCTATTGGGATCATCATATAGGCTAGTGAGTTCTGCTAGGAACAAGGCATAGGAGTTGAGAAGCTGGTCGCTTTTCTCAAAAAGAGAGTCTGCCCAGGCCCGAAGATCGCCTGTTAGGTAAGAAATAATAGTACAAACCTTAATGTGATCAGTAAGGTAGGTACGGGGTTTTAGCAAGAAAAGTAACTCACATGCGTTTTTAAATTCGCAAAATTTTTTGCGATCGCCTGTAAATACCAAAGGAGGATTTATTTTGGGTTCAGGGGACTGAGCAGTAGTAAGTTGTGTCAGTCTAATTACCTGCTGCGACAGAGCCTGATTGTCTTCTTTTAATTCAGCAAGTGCGTGTATTAACGCAGTTACTTGCTGTTTTAATTGTGTCATCTGAGTGGTTATTTCTGCTGAATCCATTTGTGGTTCGTTCAATCTGTAACGCTCCTGCGTTTTACGTATGATGTGGATTTTCAGCTGCAGAAATATTCCACTTCAGTAGTCATGTAGAGAAACGCTGAGACACCAATCCCAACTCCCAATGACTGATCATGTGTGGATAATCTCAATTCAGCAAGTAAATACACACACTCAATAAGATGTTTCCTAGAGTGACTTATGTATATAGTAACACAGTGATGATAGGCTGAAGAGACAGGTTGGGTAGAGATGGTAGATGACAGACACTTGAAAGGAAATGTTCTTGAAAGTAAGATAGTAGCAGATGGGATGCAGATAGGTTTAGCAATCATGTATGGTAGCAGATGACAGAGTAGCAGGTGGACATACAAGAGAGATCAACCCAGTGCAAGAACAGGTGGTAGTAGGCTCAAGAGCTAGCAATCTTAGATAATGCAGATGTAGTAATAGTCCTTAGTATGCAGAGCTAGATAGTGTAAGCTTTAGTATAAAGGTTATAGAGGTTTCCCCTGTGGGGTACTTATCACTAATAGCAATGTAGCAGAGGAGAGGTTCGGCAAGAGCGGATGATCCGGTAGCGGGATACAGGGATCAGCGCAGCGTGGTTCCGACAGCGAGGTATGCTTGCAAGCATGAGAGCTTCAAGACAGGTTAGCATCAAGGCACAAAGCAGTTTGAACGAACACATGTGAGTGAGAGCCGGCGATCTAAATAGCCATCCAGTCCGGCGCTCAGTGATGACAGCATCAGTCTTAAAGGTGTATGCGCACCTTACCAAAAGAGAATGGTGGGGCACATACACTTATGAAAGAGTAATTAGGGTACCCAAAAGGTACCAGAACATTACAAGATCTCATCACAAATTGTATCAATCTTTTTTTTTAAATGATTGGCAATCTTCTGGGCAGTAAGTAACTTATTGGTTTGAGGCAGTGGGGGTTGAAGTAGCAAAATAAAGGTAGAAAAGAGTTGACGAGGGTTGGATGAGAGGGTTTTGATGGGGGTAGTGTAGTAGGTTTGTTTAGCAGAGTGGAGGCAGGAGTTGTTTTTGTGGAGAGCACATTTGTAGAGGGTGAAGTCTTGCAGGGATTTATTTTTACGCCACGCTCAATCAAGAGCATGGCTGTGTATCTTGAGACTTCTAATGTCATCTGTTTGCCAGGGTTGTAGCAAAGGAGGTCTGGTTCTGCGTGTCGATAGAGGAGCAAGTGTGTCTAGCCATGATGACAGTATGTTGTTGTAGGCAGAAGTTGCAGGTCTGGACAAGACAAGGGTGCAATTTTGTCATAATGGCAGTGAGTAACAGAATGAAAAATTAGGTGGCGAAGGTTTCTATGGGTAACTGTTTGCTTGTTGGAGGCATAGGTGGTTGGAGACAGCGAGAATGTGAAACTGATGATTGTGATCAGAGTGTGGAAAAGGTGTGTTAGAAAGGTTGCAGATAGTGCAGAGGTGGGAGAATACAAGATTGAGGGTGTTGTCATTGGAGTGAGTGATAGTTTGTGTACATTGCATTAGGTAAAATAGTTTAGGTTGAGTAGTTAAGAGGAGTCTGAGGTGTTAACATTAACTGAAATTTTAATGTCATCAAGGATAATGGTGGGTACTTCAGTGGAGCTAAAGTAGGGTAGCCATGCACAGAAGTCATTGAAAAAGCATGGTCAGGAGGCCGAGAAAATACCGCAATCCTCAGCCAAACTGGAGAAAAAAGATGCAGTGCACTTCAAAAGAGCAGAGGGACAGAGAGGGATGTGTAGGAAGAACCTGAAAGGTGCATTGTGGGAAAAGGAGAAGTCCAACTCTGCCTCCTTTTCATCCACTAGGTCTGCGTGAGTGAGTCCAATGGAGGCCACCATGGGAAGGGGAAACTAGAGAGCCGGATTTGCGGAGCCAGGTTTCAGTGACAGCAAGTAGGAAGTTGGAGGAGAAAAGGTCATTGATAGAGGCAAGTTTGTTAGAGACTGAGTGGACATTTTACAGGGCATATAAAGGGAAAGCTGGCTCCTGGAAGCAGGGGTGTTGAAATAAGGCTCCATTCACCCCTGGGCATTCCGAAATCGTGGGCAGAATCGGGCGATTCTGTCCGCAATTCCAGAATTATGGTAAAACTTCTTAATGGCACCCCAATCGCGGTGCAATTTTGCTGTGATTGTCATGCGCTAAATCACACTGCAATCGCAGCAAACCGCAATGCACAATGCTTTCACCCAACAGAAGCTCCTGCTCCTTTTTGAGCGACGAGCTTTGCACGGTGCAATTGTGCAGCGATTGCAGCGACAACCACAGCAAAATCGCACAATGATTGGGGTGCATTTAAGAAGTAATGGCAACACAAACGTGTCCATCTCCGGAACCATTCCGCAACGCCCAGATGTGAATGGAGCCTATGAGAATGAAGATCGTGGCTGCTGCTAGAGAAGGGAGACTGCTGATTCTGGGGGTGAGAGATGGTTAATGAAAGCATGTTGGAAGGTAAAGATTGGGGAAAAGCAGGCTGAGGCTTAGAGATAAGAAATGAAAGGGCACTTGCAGACTGTTTGGAGTGGATGTTTGTATTTGCCTTTATTGATGAGCCTTAGTTAAAACGCTGTGTTAAAAGTGGCATACACATAACGCAGAATTGTGATTTAACGTAAAAATGGACATGCCTATCCCTTGCCAACCATCTCCAATAGTTGTACTGAATTTAAATTTAGATGGGGTGGGGAGGATTTGGTCAATTAATCAATTAAGAGCCAAAAAAAAGACACATTGGTGAAAGTGCTCTACTCAAAACAAACTGCAAAGCAAGGTGGAGATAACAAGGTTCAGGGCATCTGGAAAGTATTCACAGAGCTTAACTTTTTCCACATTTCGGTATGTTACAGCCTAATTCTAAAATGTATTAAATTCATTATTTTCTTCAAAATTCTTCTAACAATACCCCATAATGCATAACTGACACTGAAGTACCTGTGAAGTAATGTCTTAAGGTGATAAAGGTTGTTATTTTCAGAGACAAGGTAAGATTCTGCGGTCATTTACAGTATGCATTGAGTACTTGAAGCATGATAGGTCCCTCTGAGCTCTAGTTACTGAGCATTCCAATATGGAGTATGGGAGCAGTACGATTTCTTTTTCAAAGGGTTGAATAATCACATAGAGGGACATTCATGTCTGAAGCTCACCATGCTAAAGCCAGATTTGGTATTTGGAAGTTGTGATTCTCTCCTTTAAACTTGATTGCAGTTCAGGACTCCCATGCTATTTACATATCTCAATCCCCAGGTGTCCTCAGGGACTAAATAATGGCTGGCCATGCATGTACAGTATGGAAAAAGAGTGGGCTTTTTAGAGAAATATGCATGTTTTTATCAGCCATCAGGATCAGGTAACACCAGGTTGTCAACTTACAGAAGAAAAAATAATAGCAATCGACCAGGAAAATCCAGTCTAAAAAATTGCTTCATACTCCGATTGACCAGGAGATGCCATATGACATAAGGAGGAATGTCTACTCATATAAGATGTTTGCCCTCTGCATCCAAAAACAGCCAGATTAGGAGATTTTTTATGTTTTTAGGCAATTTTAGAGTTACCTATATTATTGAATCCCATAACCTTGGAGATCCTCTTTTTTTTTTTTTTTTTTTTAATTTGTGCACAAATATTTTTTCCTGAGGCCTTTGGTCTGGTCACATGATGCCATTGAATCCTCTTTATCTTCCTCTGGTGGTGGGTGAGCCCTCTGTGCTGCAGATTCTCTGCATCACTCTCCAGTGAGCCCAATGGCAGCTTGGTGACACACGCCCAGGAGTCACTGGGCATTATTCAACCCAGAAGAAGACTGGCGCTGCATCTCAGAGTGATGAGTCTGCAGGGAACAGTTCTGGAAATTTGATGAACCTTGTAGTGAAAACTGCTTTTTCTATTATTTTTTTGTTAAGCTAAAGTTAGACCTTAACCGATAAATGAAAACTAGGCTTGCTGACATTTGTAGTTAACAGCATACCTGTGCCTGATGCACATAGTGACTACCATCTCAAACCGTCACCTGAATCATTCTACTTTAGGCACATTTCCCCCACATCCTTTCATCCCATCCCTTCCCTTCAAGTTATGTAAATCAAAAAACATTAAGGACTATAATGCATTATGAACACATATGCCTATTTTCCACTGCCTAGAGGTAGGTTAAATTCACAGTTTAGCTTGATTTAGGAGAAATGTGTATTTTGATGTAAAAATCTAACTGGAATAATAATAAATAGCTTCTTGTATAGGAATGCTGCCTGTTTATACATTCATACTGGACTGGAGAGATTTCTTTGCACATTAGGGAAGGTGAATGTTGTCTTTGGCCTGAGGCTCTGAACATGTCAGAGACAATTCAAAGGGCATACTGTGTTTTCAGGATCTCTCCTGGAAAAAAACTGCCTGGAATGATCATCAGAATTTGTAGGGAGTATCCGGTCTCAAGGTTACATCCTATGCCTGCAATGAAGAATTTATCCATTGAATCATCTTCTGCCAGCAGATGAAATAAAAAAAAACAAAAAAAAAAAACGACTTTCTGTGCTTTATTCTATGTAACGCCCATATTTGAAGTATGTGTTATAGACAATTTATTGCATGTGAGCAAATTCTCAGTTTCATGCTTTGCCCTGCTTGTCATATTTTGCTGTGCATTTTTTCTGCGTTCAGTCAAAAAATACAAGACTGTATTTAAAGCAAACCTTTGCTGAGGGAATAGTTATTACGTCTTGGTCTTAAAATCCATTACCTGGTTGCTCATCCAGTGTCCTTAGAACATTGAGTCACTGATTGTGTTGTCTTCCTGTAATGCAGAAAATCCAGGTATCTGTTTATTGGGAATCTCACCATGAACAGAATATTATCTCTCTCTCATTTGGCAAATCTCTTTCTACTCCACAGCTGATTCCACCATTCCGTCTCTCTGTCTTTTCCTTAACTTTATAATAATGTAACCTGAACAGTTGCTGATAACTGCTGCAGAATGTTGTTCTTTTATTGCTTCTGTATTATTCTTCTGCAGTGTGGACAGGGTTAAAATGAATATTTATTAATGCAGGAGTGCAGCAGCCATCCTTAGGGAGATGTGATGCTCGTCTCTAGAGCATCTCCAGTACAGGGGGTCAGCTATCTTGTATCTTGGCTGGGCCTGGGTTGATACTAGAAGAATGGTGATTAGCTGCTGTAACAAAGCAAGAGGACAAGGGTGCTGAGAGAGGACAGTCTTAAAGGAGATGGGAAGAGAAAGGGAGAGTGGACTGCTGCATGAATAGAAAGAGACTGGACTGGACCAGCCCTTCCCACCTGGTACAAATCATACCAGTGTATTACCACTGTGAGCACATATGCCACATTTTCACTAATTTGTTTTTATATATATATATATATATATATATATATATATACAACAGGTTTGGAAGGCCTTTTCCTCACACACATATTTCCCTGCCATGGGCCCCCCTCTCTGTTTGCCGGCACTCTGGGACCCTTCAGCTCCCGGGTCAGACATGATGCACCGCTGCCATATAGGAGTCCACTTCTGCCATTTGAGCCTTTCTGATTGGTGAGTATACAGTACTCCCACAGCTCTTATCATTTTTGTCTGAATCTTTTTCATATTTTAATTTATCCTTACTGCACCCTGTAACAACATTGTCTCTTTGTAGTGACATCTTGAATATATTGATCTCTGAAGAAGGGAGATTCCTCCCGAAACGCGTCAGATCACAAATAATATATACTCTACTGCGATGTCATCATATTACATCATTTTGTTATTAATTAGGAGGCTACACCAAGAGGCTACACCAAGAGGCTAATATCTTGCATCATGATTTATTGCATCAATCATGTTACATGTCATGTGTACTTCAAGCCACTGAGCTATTATATGTGCCATTGAGCATATGTTGTCATTTTTATACATTATGTAATAAAATCAATTTTTATTCATATATTGTGCATGATATTCATTTCCAGCCACTGAGCACGTACCTCATACAAAGTCCCGCGGGCCAATTTCTTTGTGTTGATAGGTACTAGGACCTAGCGAAGATACGAGTTCTATCACAAACCAATGATCGTGAGCATCCATTCAATGAGTTTATCCTTACATCATTAGAATACATACTCAGACACAATGTATTCACCTTTAGGGGCTCCAAATACCTCCAGGTGCAGGGCATGGCCATGGGCACTTGTTAGCAATCTGTAACTGGGGAAGTGAGAGCGTACCTTATTTATGGACGAAGGCTTCTCTACGTATGCGAGCCACATTCTTATGTGGTACTGCTATATACATTACATTTTGTCCTTTGTGACGGTCCTACTTGCTGTCAGACTGTTTAGATACCTTGAATGGCAGCTCACTTAATCTAAAATTTACTATAGAGCATGATGTGTCAGCAGTTACTTTTTTGGATTTAAAAATTCTCAGGACTGAGAATCATATGTTGTCTTGCAAACTTTTTGGAAAATCTACAGCTGGGAACAATATCCTACATGCCAGCAGTTTCCACCCACAACCGTTGGTAGCATCAATCCCCTACAGCCAATATCTTAGGGCAAAACGCATATGTACCAATGAGGAATCTTTTATTCAGGAAGCAAATGCTCTGAGGCAATGACTCCTAATAAGGGGCCACAAATGTTTGAAAAAAGCCTTCAAACGAGAAAAAACTGCCCAAACTTGACCTCCATTTCACTAAAAGAAAACCAACGACTACCAGCTCAACTAAAATTATTACCAAGTACTCTCGTGAACACAAAAACGTTAAAACAGGTTCTAAATAAATATTGGCACCTGTTGACTTCAGATTCATTGTCAATGTTAATGCAATACTCTGTGATATTAGGAACATTCCTGCTATAATATAAGGATTTGTGATATCTGTAAATGTATATGGAAATGGTATGCCAGTGCACACAATGGTAAATGGCTAAATATTCTTTAGTGCATCTTGATATATTTAGAATTTTTCCCCTCTATATGAGTATACCTGGTGCACATATTTTGTGGATAAGAACATATGGGCACAGTACAACTTTTTAAGCTCTGCCTATGGTTTCACAGTTTTTTTATTTTGGGGATATTTGCATTATTTATTTACTTTTGTATTACTATCTCTCGTTATATCCCTCTTTTTTTCTATACCCTGCTGTATATCCATTGGGACTCCTTGACGATGCATTTATATTGCGTGTGCAGGTCCTGTGCTGAGGCGTAGTATAGGGTCTGTAGTTTTGAGGCCATGCGATATGTACCCTTGGATGATGTCATCTTTTGGTGCCATTCCCCTTTGAGCGCATAGGCTGCATCATCTCGCCTGTGGTGCGGCCTTCCCACACGCGTTTGGCGTCTGACGTCAGTGCGCCGCACATGCCCAGTGGCGCTGGAGATGGGGAGATTTCCCTTCAAACAGGACTTTGGGAGGAAAGCACAATAATTGGACCACATTTTCAAGCCATCACACAGGTGAGGCTTATATACATAATTGCACTGACAGCCTCCAATGTATAAAATAGGGCCGTTTCACATCCCCCATACTGATGGGCACTCCTTGGCTGTCTCCTTGTGGGACTGGACGGTCGGTTCAGGCATATATGTAAGTCAATCTCAAGATGAACTCCATTGGGTATTCTTATTCTACATAACCCCTTTATCGAATTACATTAATATACTGATATGCTTACAGTGAGGAAGTCACGTGATCTCGTGACGCAACGCGTAGGAGGTACCCGGAAACCGGAAGTGACGTGGCGGACGGGACAGAGTCCCCATAGCGCTTTTGCACATTGTTTTGATGTTGGAAACAAGAATCAACACTGTAAGTTTGTTCCTCTATTTACAATAAAAAGAGTTTGTAATACTGCACCATGATGGTCCTATCTGTTTAATGAGCCCCTAAGGTGGAGATATAGAGTAAGGAGCACGCACCTTAAGGATACCATTAAAAGGAGTCCCAAGTGCTTATAACAAACCGGGAATACACACAGGATCCCCTAGGAAGGACCCGTGAGCAACAAGTCACCATGCTGGAGCAAAGGCACCATCACCCTTCTTAATACTCTACATAGTTGTATTATCCTCTTTACTGAGGTGAGAGTTTAGCACACCTAGAAGTGGCACAAGGTGGAGGAAAAAGTCACATCATTTATTCACAGTTATGCACAATATAATCGTTATATATTTGATTGAAGATTGATCATAGGCATTTCTTGGAACTGGACATTTCATGTTATGTGGATTTGCACGTTTGCACATATCTGATATATAGTTTATGAATTGTTTTATTTTTATGAGGATTTTCACTGCAAGCACTAAGCACTTTAAACAGCACCTATAAGCTTCACGATTTTTAAGATATGGTTATTTATTCATTTATACACAATTTGATACATGTTTATGATTCATTGAATAGTATTTATATTTATTAATTTATTGTGACAGAGTATATAGAAAAAGAGCACTGGTTGTATATAATACATATCCACAACAACATTTAAAAGCACACACAAGCACTTTAAATCCCGTTTATTACTTTCACCTTTGAAGCGCACTTCCACCCCTATTTAATTATTATTTAACTGTTTCATAGTATCAGTATTTGTGGTGCAGCATCAAAGGAATAAGTAGAATCCAAGATAGCGCAGGAACCATATTACATATATATACTTATTAGTTATTGCTTTGACATTCATTGGCAAAGCAGTGGTCTACTTTAAAGCTAAAATAAAGACATTGTTTTACTTTTAAATAGAATGTGGAAGATTTTGAACTTTTGCCATGTTGTTATTACTGCTAGTGACTCCACGCAGAAGGTTGCCCTCACAAAATGAGGCAATTGAGGTGACCAGGACAAGAAGAGACAACAATATAAATCTGAAAGTGGCTTAAAGCTTTCTCAGTTCTGCTAATAAAAAAACAGTTCCCCTGGTTTTTATGGAAGTAACATCATGCTATAGGGTTTAAATACTAGCATTCTGTAAATTGCAAAACTAGATCATTTTTACCATTAAATATTGTAAAGGTATATCTGTAATACATTTGTATTTATTTATAGATTAGCTGTGGATTAACTCAATCCTTTTACATTTGTGTTTTGAAAATATTTATTAGGTGGTTCTTTTTTCTCTATGATGGGACATTAAATGTGTAAACGCAAGCCATTCTTATCTGGTTGCAGCTTTTTCCTTTATCTCTTTTTATCCCATTCCTAGGACCTGATTTTTTTATCTGTGTAGTTCTTCCAAGTAGTCTTATGCCATTCTCTTTGCGTTTGTCCCAAAGGGGTCCTGTCAAAGAGCATACATACAATACTTCTTTCGGAGTACGGCTTATCCAACCTCACTTTCTTTTCTTTCTACAGTTTATTCATTTTGAGCTTAATTTGACATCTCCTCTAGCCATGTTTATGACCTTCCTCTGGCAGTTTGTTTCTTCCTATGCCTCATATTGTTTAATATTGGTTTTTAAAATGGTCATGTTTTACATGCATTTGTTAGAATAATCCAACTCTCATATGGCATAATGCTGGTAAAAAGACACATGTCTACAAATCTAGCTATGACCAAGACATTACAATAATAAGAGTAGCAAAAACATTTATTTTCTAATAGATGGTAACCCCAACCTATCAAGACAGCTGATACTTTATTTGTTCTGTGTCACGTATGTTTATGCAAAGCCTGGGATGATCAGGATGACCTCTTGCACAGTTCTTGTCCAAGCAACCCTGGATGTTAAGACAGGGGCTGCAGGGCCAAAGTAAAGGCACAAGTGTCAAGGTGTAGACACCGTGAGCAGAAACTTGGGAGCACTGGTATATAATGAGTATAGGTACAGCTGGTGATGCCCTGTGGAAACACCAAGTCCAGTTGATGGTGGAGTAAGGTCCCACAATCAAGTGGACACCAGGATGTAAGCAGAATCAGGAACAGGCAGACGTTGGCAACAACTGGACAGCCCATCACTAGGCAGAAGTGTGATCAGTAGTCCAGGCCAGGGATGGTAGCAGAGGCAGACAGCAAATATGAGCAGGGAAGGGTAATCTGAGAGCAAGATGACAGTAACAGGATCAAGGATTTGCATCAAGAGGGGATCACAGGAGCAAGGCTGAAGACCATACAGTAAGGAACTAGGGCAGAGTTCAGGCTTACATATGCGACTTGGCAGCAGTGGATATGCGCTCATATCTGTGTGTGCTCATACATGTGTGCAACGTTGAAAGTGCAGTCCGTTTTCTATGCTTATTGAAATGTGCATGCCTCCTCACCTACCCCACCGCATAGAGACTTTTTGGAAGCACATATACCAGTAATACCAAAACCAGGGAAAGATCCCACTCAAGTATCTAATTATAGACCTATTTCCCTGCTTAATGTGGATCTCAAGCTATATGCCAAGATATTAGCAAATCGCATACTTCCACTACTACCCCAACTTGTCTCAGGTCGGATTCATACCTGGCAGGGAAGCCAGGGATAACACTATAAAAGCGATCAATATTATTCATTGGCTAACCTCCCATAGCCACCAGGGCTTCTTTCTCTCCCTTGACCTGGAAAAGGCATTCGCTAGAGTGGCCTGGGACTACATGGAAGAAACCCTGACAGCTGTAGGCTTATGAGAAAAAATGTGCAATTTCATCCATGCATTGTACGCAACACCCACAGCCAAATTAAAGGTCAATAGTCACCTATCGAATGCCTTCCCAATTTCAAACTGGACGAGACAGGGGTGCCCCCTCTCCCCACTAATCTTTGTGCCTACATTGGAACCCACCCTTAGATGCATTAGAAAAAATCCAGACATCGTGGACATCCCCACCCCACACCGAATTACCAAATTAGCTTCATACGCAGACGTGCAGAAAGATTCCTTTCCAATCCCCTTACAACGATCCCAAACCCACTTAAAGATTTTAATATGTTTAAAACACTAACTAATCTACAAATCATTTTTAAAAAATCCCACGCTCTTAACATATCTCTCCCAAAAGAAACAGTAGATGAATGCAAAACTAGTTTCCCGTTTTCCTGGGAAAAAGACTCACTAACCTACTTGGGAATATAACTTCCATCTAAGTTAACTAATATATGATAAAAACTTTGCGCCAATGCTTCAGAATATCCAATGTGATCTGAAATCGTGGTCAACAGGCTTATTTTCATGGTTTGGAAGGGCTGCGATACTGAAAATGAATACCCTCCCCAAAATTCTCTATCTCCTGCAAACCTTTCCGATCAAGCTCCCTGCCTCTTTCTTCACAGCCTATAAACATGCCTGCTCAACCTTTATCTGGTTAAAATTGAAACCCAGAATATCCTACCACAAATTGACACTTCCCAAAGAACAAGGCAGCATTGGCTTACCAGACATCCACAAATACTATCAAGCTTGCCACCTAACTAGAATAATAGACTGGAACATCCATTTCTGAATCAAAGATTGGATACATTTGGAAGGGAGCTTTTCATCCATACCCATACATACACTACCCTGGACAGACAGAACCCATATCCCAAGGGAGTGTAAATCGCACCCCCTCATAGACAATATCCTACAAATCTTTTATACCACATGCCAAACACAAAAGATTTCCCCAAACCCAGGACCCCTAACGCTGGTTAGCCATAATCGAAATTTCCCCCCCAGCATGACTAGCTCCTTTCTATCACACTTTCCCCCACACTTGGACATTAGGGCAGAATACTTCTTCATGAAGGTGAAATTCAAATCTTTAATGGACCTCTTTCAAAACACAGATTTAGAGCTCCTACCCCTGTGGACTTACCTCCAACTTAGACATTTTGTAAATACCCTGAGACAAACGCCTCACCTGACACGAAAATACACCACATTCGAAAATATATGTACCCAAACTGAACCTCAAAGACATCTAATATCATTATCTTACTCACTGCTATTCCCAAATAACTCGTCCATCTCCAGGAACGCACAACTTAAGTGGAAAAGAGATCTAACTTTAGACATACCTGAGGAAGATTAGGCGAATATATATATAAACGCCCGCAAATGATCCCACAACGTCTCTACACAGGAGAACAGCTATAAAATACTCTCAAGATGGTACTTAACCCCGAAAAGACTCCACAAAATCTTTCCTAACTCCTCCCAGAAGTGTTGGAGATGTGACGACATTGACGGATCCCTTATACACATACGGTGGTCCTGTCCGCAGATGCAACCCTTCTGCGAAAAAATCCATTGCATTACGCAACGACGATTCCTTTGGAATTCACCCCCGCACATCTCCTCTTACACCACTCCAATAATCCCAGAAAATGTTATTTTAAATCCTTAGCTATGCATATGATAAACATAGCAAAACAATGCATACCCTGTCACTAGCGATCCCCCGACCCTCCGTCCATGAAAGAATGGCTCCTCCTCCGCATAAAGAAAACTGCAAAAAAGGAGGAACTCATTCACCAATCCAAAGACACCACACAAAAATACAAGAAAACCTGGGCATGCTGGCATCACTTCATGACCACGGAAGAATTTAATCGGCTACAGACTTAACTCAAAACCTGACGTAAGAAGGGCGAGAGCAGTGACCCTTTCACCCCCCCCCTCCTTTTTTTTTGTCTCTCTTTCTCTCTCCCTTTTCTCTCCCCCTACCTTTCCCCTACCCTTCCCCTTCCTGTCTTCAGTCTCTTCAACATCACCAATTCAACTATGGATATCTCCAGACAGCCATAACCCCAGAAATCCCATAACCAGCCAAATAGATGCGACAATATACTTCCACCTCTACTCTTCAGTCTGTAAAACTGAACCAAGATGACTCCCACGCTGAACGCCAAGGGGGCCACCTGCCACGAGCAGGCACAGACTGTCCGCTTTGGGACACCCGACCAAGGAGAGAACCTTGAAAGGCTCCTCAAAACAAATAAAGGCTAACTAACTTGATCCCTAAACATAGACCAAACCTAAAAAACTGGAGACACCCACGCTCCTCTTTCCTCACACTCAGTGCTTTGGCACTGTCATGTCTACGAACAGTTTAGCCTCTTAACATTAGTTTCCATATACACGCCTTAAATATGTAAGCTATTACAAGATTATGACTTGGTTTTAAGTGTTTAACTAGGAATCCGCTTCATGTTGTTTATATGGTTTACCTACACAATGTTTTACACACCGTTAACACCTGTATTTCTACGCCAAATGATAATAAAACCTAATTTAACAAAGAAAGAGACCGTGTTGCCCCCCCAACCCAAGACACAGTTTGTTCCCATGAGGGATGTCTGGAGGGGGTGGCCAACACCGTTGAAATAAGCTTTCCATTTATTATTATTTGGAATTTATATGTACTTAATTCAATATGGTTTTCACCTACTAGTTACTACAATGGCATCACCAAACTCAACACTGTGAATATATGATGTCCAATCTACTTGACTTGATTATACTGTTTTATTTCCTGGAAATTGTATCTTGTTAGCCATTACCTAAAATAGAAGTTTGCATTGAGCGAGATACTGTTTTTTGAGAAGCTAAATAGTTTATCTTTTGAGCCACACTATTGTCTTCTTCAGGCAGTATCAGAATATTGTCTGAAGAAGAGGCCAACATACCTCAAAAGCTTGCTATACAATCTGTTTAGTAAGTAAGTGATATCACCCTAAATCCAAATTTCTATTCTTGTTAAAAAGAGAATACAGTAAACCCCCCTCCTTTGCAGGGGTTACGATCCGGACCCAGCCGTGAAAAGTGAAAATCCGCAAAATAGAAAAACCCTATTAAAATGCATTGTAGGCATGTTTTTTTTACTGTCACTGTACGTGTAAAAGCATTTTAAGGTCTTTAAACACACTTTTAAAACAATAGAAACTCATTTAAACACATAAAAGATACTGAGAGACATAGCAAGAGCTATGGAAAACACAAAAATATTTCATTTTTAATGATTTATAAATTAAAATAGCATTACAAAAAAAAAAAAGCAATATACCGGGACCGCAAAAACTGAACCGCGATGGAGCGGGGGTTTACTGTAGCTAATTTTTCCATATGAACCATACTAGTCCAAAATATCCACAGTGCCTTTTTTCTCAGTAAAGACCCACACATTTTTTTTCATTGAGGCTTCTTGTATGCAGTCTTTACAACTTACTGTGCAAAACGCAACATCAATTTGATCTTAATTCTATCACTGTATAGGCTTGCAGATTACTGCCATTGCATTTGTAGTTAACTTTGGCTTGAAGCAAAGCTGTGTATACCCTGGCTCACTCTTAAACTCACTTTCCAAATAATAGTCTTGAATGATTTTAAGTTTTATAAAAAATATCAATAACCTTGAATTACAGACATACAGTAGGTCAGAAAAAAAGCTGTTATTCAAAAGGATAATATCACAGGCAGTACCAAAAAGGAAGACCAGTCACAGTCTTTAACCAGGGAGCAAAAATATCCATAGGACAAGATTACAAGGATCAGCAGAAAGCTGTCACACTTAACTGAGTAGTACTGAAGAACCAGCTTGGATAAGCTGAAAACGGCTTTAACACTAAAAACAAGTCCAGTTGAATATGACTTGCCACTTAGTGGCATTACAGGCTGCTTAACTTTGCCCTATGAACATCATGTTTAGTGCAAATAGAAAACAACCAGTGTAGGAGCAGGCCAGAATGATGAATAACAGGCCAGATGGATGGAAATCCGGCAGCTGCTCATGTGGGAGGTAAATAGAGTCATTCGTTCCTTATTGTACATATTTTTACAAGTGTCACATATAGGAACATACAAAAACAGAAATAATTTAATATCAGTATTAATCTCAAGCAGACATTTTCTCTAGATGTATCTTTCTAGTTGTTCAAAGTTCCATTGTTTTAGATCCATTCATTGTGCTGGTAGTGTGCTTGAATAATTACTAACTGCTTTTCACATGACTGTTTGTTTAACCATTGGTTGACTGCCAAATCTCCTTAAAATTGGTAATGATGATATGGTTTGTTAAATATATTTGAATAAAAGTTAAAATGTGTAGAAATATAAACGTTGAAGGACATAACTGTACACTTGACAGTTTCCTAATTTGACTAGATCTAATAGTGAGTTTACAGATCTGTATAGATAATATCATTCATTCAATTCAATTTTTTTCAGCTGTGAAATTGAGTATCAGCTCGCTAACAGGGACATTTCCTAGATATAATGCTAATTCTGCCTCTGACCTCACTCGACTCCTTCAAAACCAAGGACAGTTAACACTATGGAAACAGTACAGGGATGCATATTCAACACTGAAACCAGATGATTCTTCTTTTTTTTTTCCAGTATAATATTTGTAGTGCTCACCCCAAAGGGGACATGGGAAACATATAGGTTTTCCATAATAGTACAAAGCCTGCTTGCCACAGGCACAGTTCCATGCACACCAACAATACAGACTCTGTCTAGGGGATGTCTTTTTAGAATTTAAAGCTGAATAACTTGAACAAATACGAGGGGTTCAGGGATCAGGATACTCCCAATGGGGGCGCATGCGCGGCGCGGAGCTGGAAGGTCACTAGCGGCTCAGCTCTGTCAGAGGGGGGAGAGACAGGCGGCTTTCCCGGGGCCAGATCGAAAATTTTTACAGCACAAAGTACCAGCACCCCCATGGGAACACCCCGTGCATGCCTTCAGCTGAAAAAAACAACCGGGGTCGCCCTCAAAAACGCTCCCTGACAACATATCTCCTGCGCACTAAGGAAACCACCAAGATGACCAAAGATGGCGCCCAGGTCTGCTCTCAGCAGCATGCAGACACCGCTTCACCGCCTCCTTCCGCTACATCTCCTGTAGCAGACCTTGAGTACGCTAATAGCATATCTAAGGCTGATTTGGATGCTAGTCTCACGGCGATGTACAACAAACTGGCAGACAAATTCCAGACAGAGATCGATAAATCGACTAATACATTGTCACAAGAAATAGCTGCCTTAGGGGGCCGCACTGATTTACTTGAGGCAAAACATGACGAACTGGCCATTGCACATAATGATCTCAGGAAGGATTTTGAGCTCCTGTCTGACAATTACGATTTATTGCAATCTCAGGTCGAAGACTTGGACAATAGAAATCGTAGGAATAACCTGCACCTCAGAGGTATTCCAGAGACAGTAACTGAGCTAACCCCTGCAGTGTCCAAACTTTTCAGCGAACTGCTGCCAGATAAACCTGCAGCTGCCTTCTTGTGTGATAGAATTCACAGAGCCCTGCGCCCTAAACCCCCCCTGACAAGCCCCCAAGGGACGTGGTACTATGCCTTAAAGACTTCTTGGTTAAAGAGGACATTCTGCGCATATCCAGGAACACCCCAAATATTATGATGGAAGGCACTAGGATTCAAATCTTTCTGGATATATCGCAGGCCACCCTTGAGAAGCAGCGTGGTATGAAAGAGGTCACCACCATTTTGCAGACGGCCAGGATTCGTTACAGATGGGGATTCCCCTTTAAGCTTACAGTGCCCCATAATGACTCTGTTTATGTGGTTTACAAACTGACACAAGGAAAATAATTGCTTATCAAATTGGGCCTGATGAACGCTGCTCCTGAAGCCCGACCGCAAACCACTCCAAGACCCTCACCTGTGTGGTCTACCCCAGCTACAAGAAGGGATCAACGCAGATGGCGAAACCCCTTTAGAGATGGTCCCTTTTTAATCATCTAAAATACCAAATATGAGGCTTTTTATTTTTTTTTTCTTTTCCTCTCGCTTTCATGCATGTATGGGAACAAGCGGGAACACCTGTGGTGCCTCTGAGGTCTATTATAGGTACTTACTGCTGATATGAGACCTATCATCTTATGATGGGTTCCATTGTGCCTATGATACTCCTCAGCACATTAATGCTTTGTTATATTATACTGATAGTTGAAATCTTTAGATTTCTAGGCTTATAACTCACAAGTGCCTTTCTCTCCCCCCCCCCCCTCGCTGGTTTGTCCCCCATGTGCCTTTTCGTGGGTGCCCGCGCCCTCAGCAGGAGCAATTTGGTGTCCTGCCGCTGGTTCCTATGGCTCCGGGGCGCTGGACCCTACGAATGGCGTCTGGACTTAATCGGCCGGTGTTTTGTTGTATTTTTGATGGGTTTACTTGAGTTGCCCGTCTCCCTGAGATGTTCTTTACGTCTTAGAGTCTTAAGGACTCCTGTTGGTATTGGTTTTTTTTTTGATACCACAAAAATGTTGTTTTTTGAAAAATAGAAAGTCATCCACTCAGATCATTATAATCTTTTTACTGACTCCTCAGTCAGTTGACCTGTTTGCGATTTCTTACTTGAAGGTTGCACCACTTCCGGTCTTGGGAATGTCTTTGCCATGCTATCATCAAAATGTTGTATTGAAGATATCGCTTGTATATTGGCTTCAAACTCACTTAAGGATTTGTTTCAGTAATTGGACTCAATCTCCACTATCTTTTCTACTGATTATCAGGTTATATAGATTTTTCCTCCTCATCGATGATGGGTCTTAAAATAATTTCACATAATGTTCAGGGTTTTAATTCCCCAAATAAAAGACATAAAGCATTTAGACATTATAAAAGAATAGGTGCTGATATAATTCTCCTGCAGGAAACGCACTTTGCCACAGACAAACATCCTAAATTTTTTGACAAGTCATTTAGGCAATTTCACTATTCTACTTTTCAAAACAAGGCAAGAGGAGTAGCTATCTTCATCCGTAACAACATTATTTTTTATGTATCCTCTATATATACTGATCCGGATAGTAGATTCTTGATCCTCAAAGGTAATATAGCAGGTAAATCATTTACAGTTGCCTCTCTTTACGCTCCTAATGAAGCTCAGGCTACATTTTTTAAACACTTCTTTGAGATTCTAGGTAGATATACATCGTCCCATATGGTTGTTGGTGGGGACTTCAATCTGTCCGCTCACCCTTCTCTGGATAGGAGTAGAGTTACACACTCTTCCAAGGCCTTCCCCAAGACACTAATCAGGGTTCTTTGTGACTTCCAATTGATTGACGCCTGGAGAGCACATAATGTAGGTATTAAAGAGTTCACTTTTTACTCCCACCCCCATGAAAGTGCGGCCAGACTGGACTATATTTTTAGCACACCAGTTTTACTAGCTAACTCCTCGGATGCTAGGATACACATCTGCCCTTGGTCGGACCATAAAATCGTGTCATTCGAGTCTTGCGGGGTCGGTTTAAAGAGCTCAACATTTAATTGGAGACTTAATGATTCTTTGCTGAATGACCCCACATTTACTTCTCAGATTGCATCCTCCTTGGAGGAATATTTTAGTATAAACGAAAACGATGATACCCCCACGTCAACAGCTTGGATAGCACATAAAGCGGTAATTAGGGGTAAGATTATTGCCCTTGCTTCAGCCAAAAATAAAGCCAGACTAACCAACATAAAATCCCTTACTAGAGAGTTAAATAGGTTATACAATTTACATAATCAGGCTCCCTCCTCAGACTTGATGGATTTGATCTCCACCAAGAGACGTGCCCTTGACGAGATTTTATCTGGTGATACTGAAAAGGCCCTCAGGTGGTCCAAGGCAAAAATTATGCTTAATAGTAATACCATGTCTACGATGTTCGCTAAAAAACTTAAGCAAGATTCCAAACCCTCCCATATTTATAAGCTTAGAAGGCAGGATGGTAAGATGGTTTCTCATCCTGATGAAGTATTGAAGATTTTTACGAATTTTTATAAAGATCTGCTATCAGTATCATCCGATGTATCTCTGGCTGAGTTTGATTCGTGGGTGGGGAAATTACAGATTCCCTCCCTCTCTGCTTCTCAGAGGGAGGAGTTGGAAGCTCCCTGTTTAGAGGAGGAGATCCTACACTTGATCAAATCCTTGAAATCTTCCACGGCCCCGGGCCCAGATGGATTCTCCAACTCTTACTATAAAAGTTTTGCCTCAATCCTGTCTCCTAAATTAACCAAATTATTTAACTATATTTTACAAGGCGGTAATTTCCCAGAAGAAATGCTATATGCTAATATGTCACTCATCCCCAAACCCGATAAAGACCATTCTCTCCCACAAAACTTTAGGCCCATCTCGGTCATGAACAATGACTTGAAATTGTTTGGTCGCCTACTTGCTAATAGATTGGCTAAGTATATCTGCCATTTAATTAATCCTGATCAAACAGGCTTCATCCCTGGTAGGCAACTTACCGACAATATTAGGCTAGTCTCTAATATAATACTTGATGCCAATATTAGCAAATCTCCCACCTGCCTAGTCAGTCTAGACATCAACAAGGCGTTTGACAGCGTCAGTTGGGCCTTTTTAGATCATCTGCTCCCAAGATATGGCTTGGGTGATGGATTCGTTCATGGCTTTAGGGCCCTGCCACAGACGAGGATACATCTTCCTGGATGCAACTCCAAATTTTTTCAGTTAAAAAGGGGTACCAGGCAGGGTTGCCCCCTCTCCCCTCTTTTGTTTGCCCTGGCAATTGAACCTTTAGCAATCTCTATCAGAAAGAATGTCAAGATTAGTGGCTACTATAAGGAGGGAAAGGAGTTCAAACTTAGCCTTTACGCTGATGATGTCCTTTTTTTGTCCCACCCTCATATATCTCTTCCCCAACTATTAGTGGAACTACAACAATTTAGCTCAATCTCAGGTTTAGGAGTTAACCTCTCCAAATGTTCACTCATGCTATTCAACCTCCCGAATTGGATGCAGATTTCCATCAGAGAACGATTTTCATTTGCTTGGTGCCCGAGATCATTCAAGTACTTGGGAGTGCATATTACCCCTCACTACGATTCTCTGTTCTTGCTGAATTTCCCTAATATGTTAAAAAAACTGACACTAATATTAAAAACCTGGTCTACTTACCATATCTCTCTTTTGGGTAGAGTCTTAGTGGTGAAGATGATTGTGCTCCCTAAGTTATTTCTTTTCCGTGCCCTCCCAATCAATGTTCCAAAGACACATATTTTGTCATTTCAGAGAGAGATTTCAAAATTTGTTTGGTGTGGAAAGAAATCTAGATATAATAAACAGGTTTTACATGCCCCTCAATCACAAGGTGGTCTGGGTCTCCCTGACCTTTGGCTTTATTACCTCTCAGCCAAGTTCCAACAGTTGGCACAGTGGTGTTCCAAGGATGATAGTGTCCCTTGGTTGGATTTTGAACGGGCTTCTGCTGCCCCATGCACGTTGGAGGCCATACTTTTAGACACCCCGAGACCACCTCGGTACAAAACATTCCCCAACAAAATTATTAATCATTTACTTCAACTATGGTTTAAGCTGAAGACCCCCTTAGAAATGGTATCCCGAACCTCACCTCTGACCTTCTTTATGAACTATTTGGGCTCTCCCTCTTTTCCACTAGAGGAAACAGAACTGGAACCTTGGATATCTAGAAACCTTGTTTCTCTTAAAACCATCACAGTTTGTAATACCCTCTGCACCTTTGACCAACTTACTCAACTGCACAATATTCCCAACTCTGAACTGGGCCATTATTTAACTATAATTGAATTTTTTCGCTCAAAAGGCACCATATCACTGAACCCACCATTTACTGTGTTTGAGAACATTTGCTCCTCCTCTCCCAGAGGAAAGGGTATTATCTCTTTATTGTACTCACATTTGGTTGGTGTCTCTCTTCCTGAGAAGCAGGGGTATATGATTAAATGGGAAAGAGACCTGAGTTGTGTTTTTTCACCTCTAGAATGGAATAATATGTGGAGAAATCTACGCAAATGTTCCCATTCTAGCGCCTGCAGGGAATCCCCCCTTAAACTTTTTACTTGATGGTATTTAACCCCCTCTTTGATGCACTTTTTTTTACGAATCGGTTCCTTCTTCTTGTTTTAGGGATTGTGCTGAAGAAGGTACTCTGCTTCATCTCTTCTGGGACTGTTGTGTTCTGCGTCCCATTTGGGATCAAGCTCAAAAGCTCATTTCAAAAATTGTTGGATCTAATTTTTCCCTCTCACCCAAAGTTTGCTTACTTTTTATGAAAATTCCTGATGTTCCAACCCAAACAGGGAGACTAATCCATACTTTAATTCATTGGATGGTAGCTCTTAAATGGAGGTCAGATACTCTGATATGGTCTCAGGTTCTAACCCGAATGGAAAGTATTAAGCTGTCAGAAAAGGTTTTTCATTCTGTACATAACTCGATAGCAGAATTTCAGGCCAAATGGTCCGCATGGGACTCCAATGTTTGAACTCTTTCGGTGCCATTGTCAATATGTCTATTTTCCTTGTTATCTCTGATTTGCAGATCCTGATTTGTAATATCTTTATTATGAGATGCAACCATTGTGTATCACTAAAATATTCCTTTTTTCTGACAATATGTTGAAAATGATCTGTACTGTTTTTCATGACTTTCTAATAAAAATCTTTTGAAAACAAAAAAAGGATACTCCAAATGATAGCATAAATAACAGGAGGACAGCTTCTCACTAATCTTCTCTAAGCAGCCTTTCCTAGAGGTAACAGGGGATAGCCAGTATATCCAGGACTCCATAAGAGCAGTCCCAGTTCATTTAGCATCTTCTGGCATTTAATTCCCTGCTTATACACCCAAGAGTCCACAGCAACTTCTTTACTCACAATGTCCCAGGAGATGTCTGCCAATCAGCATCCACAGCTAGTTCCTCAGCGAGGAAGACAAAAAATCTTTCTTCAGACCAGGACTCCAGGATGATGCACTCTATCAACTGCTGAGACCCAGCCTGCAGTTTCTTGTCTAACTAGCTATCTCCCAGGGGCAGCAGCCCCAGGAGAACTAGAGCCCTCCCTGGAGGGCAATGAACACTCTGGCAAGGCCTCCCAAACATTTTTCAACCTTCTGGATGTCTCCTAGGGATTGGCTGAGGCATGATAAATATTCATATTGACATTTGACTCTCCCTGCCCTATATCCTGCTTCTCCCAAAAGCATGTGAGAGAAATCAAACACCCAGCTAAGAAACCCTGAACAAATAAAAACAATAGATTACTGCTCCTGCTCCACGAACTGCAGTGAAGCCAAAAGCAAAATTTTGCCTAGCAGCCTAACTATAGAAGAGCGCTACATATGAAAGAATGAATGCAAAAGTCCAGTTGCCAACATTTCTTTCTTTAAACCAGGCATGTCCAACCTGCGGCCCGGGGGCCACATGCGGCCCGGAACCCCAGACAATGCGGCCCACTGCCCCCTGACAATTTTCTTTTTTTTGCTGGGGAGGAAGGAATTCGGGTCGGGGGCATGGCCACAGCGGCTTCCGACTACTGGTAGGCAGAGGCTGCCTCGGAGGGGAGGGGAGCATGTGCAGTGTTTCTCACTCCTACCACCATGACCACTTCAAATCACTGAAGTGGTCATGGTGGTTAGAGTGTTCCTTTTAATATCTCTCAGAAGAAGTAAACCTCTCTATACTGATTCCATTTCATTTGATCATCTTCTAGTTAAATTAGTGTCGGGGGGGGGGGGGGGGGCGGCGCGGGAAGGGCCCGTGGCATTTTACTTCTATACCTTAACTATAGTATATATTTTTTATATGCAGCCCGAGAAAATTTCTCTACACTCAATGTGGCCCAGAGAAGCCAAAAGGTTGGACACCCATGCTTTAAACATTCTGACAGGCAGGGAAGCCCAGGACTCTGCAGCACAGTTTCTCTGGCGTTGCCCACATCTTTGCAGCTCCTAGGGTGTGTAATGTCTATTCCATTCTACTATGACACTGAGTATTGGAGGGTAGCTACTAGTGTCATCAAACTGGGAAAAATCATGTTGTTAACTACCTACCTGAAAGCTACTCTGTGATTTGCCCATGCACTGCAAAGCAACAGGTGCACTTTAAAAAGTAACAGCATCTCAAAGAGCTACAGCCACTTCTGACATGATGTTGGAAGTGAACATGTCCTACACCCTGTAAATTTAGAGCAGAATTTCTTTCTTATGACCATTTCTACAGTTGAAATCTTTTGAGACACCTATATTTAATGTAAATAATGTAAAAAAAGAAATAACTAAGTTGGCATACAATTGTGATTTCTTTGTTTAGTATTGGAAAAGGTTGACATGAGAGTAGAACTGAACTCAAAAAGAGAAAATTTACTGTTATAGGGAATATTTAGAAATGTTAATTGTGAATAGGCAGTACTCTGAAAAATATTACCTTTTGTCTTAAATTTCTCCTAAAAAATAGCAGCCCAGTTTCTGGTATGTGAGTATGCCTAGACATTCCCGTGTCCCGTATTTTCTAAGCTGTATATCAGCAGTGAAAGATCTGTTACCTCTAACTGATAGTCTTCAGTGATATGGAGTGAGATGTAATTATGTTATTAGTTTGCCACTTACAGATCTGCTTCCCAGAGACTTTGACATGGGAAAAACAAGCAAGAGCATGCCTCTACCAAGATGGCCTCCTCCACAAAGAGGCAGAGTAGGACAAGGCATGGTAAGTTAGTAATGGAGAGAGATCAGCTACAGGGAGACCACAAGCATTACTGGTGACTTGTCCTTTGCCCTCTGCTTTCCTTTATTAGCCTTCAGAGTTCATTTCCCCTTCAATAGCCTTTGGTTACCTTTACTAAAATACTATACTATACTCTGTACTATACTTATATTATATTATAACTATATTATACTATTATAAGAGACAAGCCTATTCCTTTAGTACTCCCAAAGTAAACCCGAGTTTGCCAGTACCTTGTTTTAAAGCTAGGTCAGAAATATTCGGTATTGTGTAAGTTCTACGTGCAAGCCGACTAATGTAGTTGGGCTTGTGCTAGTCATTAAATGGGATGACTGGTGCCAGAAATGACATGTGTAAAATGAAAAGTTGTTTGCACCAGACTTAGCATACAATGGTTGGCACCAATCTCAGCATGTAATTGTCAGTGAAATGTTTGTATTGTCATACTGCCATAAACAAATGTCTCTATCTGCCCTGTACTCCTGTCTGCCTCTTTCCTTCCCTAGTTATCACAACCAAAGTTACATCTGACACATCTTTTCTCCAATGCTTATATAGGGCAGACAGTGGGTCACATTTGAATACTCCCCAGCACACTTACCAGCTATGCAGCAAAGAAAAAATGACACTGTCCAACAATTTATGCTAAAAATATATGCAGATTGGAGCTCTACCGACTGGTCTAAGTGGTCACGTACCAGCACCCAGCCATTCAGAATTCTTCTGATACATCCCATAAGCTCTAAGGAAAAAGGGGGAAGATGGGTGGGGCTTTCACATTCCCTTAACACTCTAGTAATTGAATTGGCAGTTAATCACCCATGGAGGTAAGTGCCAGGGGAGGAGGGGGGAGGTGTTAGTTCACCTTTTGATTTTTTTTTTTTTTTAAAAAGGGGAACTTTATACACTTTAAATATTCTCCTGTGTGGTCTGGACTTGCTCCCATTATTTGTAAAGGTAGAGAGAATTGTAAAATTTATGGGAAAAACTGCTGTATGTGGAGAAGGATCTGGGTGCTCTGGTAGATTATAAGCTTAATAATGGCATGCGATGCCAAGCAGCGGTTTCCAAAGCGAGAAAAATCCTTTCTTGTATTAAGAGAGGTATGGACTCCAGAGAGAGAGAGGTATCATTTTACCCCTGCTGGAATCATCTGTAAGACCTCATCTGGAATATGTAGTGCAGATTTGGGCACCAGTTCTCAAAAAGGATATTAGGAAACTGGAGAAAGTGCAGAGAAAGGCAACCAATTTGATAAAAGGCATGGAGGAGCTCAGCTATGGGGAAAGATTAGAGGAACTGAATTTATTCTCTCTTGAGAAGAGGAGATTAGGGGGGGGGGATATGATCAACATATAAAATACATAAGTGGTCCATATAGTGAATTTGGTATTGAGTTATTCACTTTAAGGACAATATAAATATTTATATCTGGAGGAAAAAAGATTTAATCTCACAATACAGAAAGGCTTTTTCACAGTAAGAGCTGTAAAAATGTAGATTAGACTCCCTCAAGAGCTGGTTCTTTCCGGCTCAGTAGATTGCTTTTACCACTTCAATACAGGGCATTTTCCCCCTTCCTGCCCAGGACAATTTTCAGCTTTTAGCGCTGTTGCATTTTAAATGACAATTGCGAGGTCATGCAATACTGTACCTAAGCCAAATTTATGTCATTTTTTTCCCCACAAATGATTGGACGCAGCTGGTCACATGGTAAAGAGCCTACGTCAGAGTGACACGCCGTATCACCGATCGCCGCTCTGCGCATTATCCTGCCGCCGCCGTCATATGACGTCCAGTCAGGATAATGTAACAACCTTCCTGCCGTCAATCGCCTATAGGGTGGGCGGGAAGTCGTTAAAAAATGCTTGGATTATTTCCTAAATGTGCAAACCCGATTCCAGAAAAGTTGGGACACTGTACAAATTGTGAATAAAAACAGAATGCAAAGATGTGAAAGTTTAAAATTTCAATATTTTATTCAGAATACAAGATAGATGACATATCAAATGTTTAAACTGAGAAAATGTATCATTTTAAGGGAAAAATAAATAGATTTTAAATTTCATAGCATCAACACATCTCAAAAAAGTTGGGACAAGGCCATATTTACCACTGTGTGGCATCCCCTCTTCTTTCTATAACAGTCTGCAAACGTCTGGGGACTGAGGAAACAAATTGCTCAAGTTTAGGAATAGGAATTTTGTCCCATTCTTGTCTAATACAGGCTTCCAGTTGCTCAACTGTCTTAGGTCTTCTTTGTTGCATCTTCCTCTTTATGATGCGCCAAATATTTACTATGGGTTAAAGATCTGGACTGCAGGCTGGCCATTTAAGTACCCGGATCCTTCTTCTACACAGCCATGATGTTGTAATTGATGAAGTATGTGGTCTGGCATTGTCATGTTGGAAAATGCAAGGTAATCCCTGAAGAGACAACGTCTGGATGGGAGCATATTTGTTCTAGAACTTGGATATACCTTTCAGCATTGATGGTGCCTTTCCAGATGTGTAAGCTGCCCATGCCACACGCACTCATGCAACCCCATACCATCAGAGATGCAGGCTTTTGAAATGAGCGCTGATAACAACTTGGGTTGTCCTTGTCCTCTTTGGTCCAGATGACATGGCGTCCCAGTTTTCCAAAAAGAACTTCAAATTTTGATTCGTCTGACCACAGAACAGTTTTCCACTTTGCCACAGTCCATTTTAAATGAGCCTTGGCCCAGAGAAAACACCTGCGCTTCTGGATCATGTTTAGATATGGCTTCATTTTTGGCCTATAGAGTTTTAGCCAGCAACAGCGAATGGCACGGTGGATTGTGTTCACTGACAATGTTTTCTGGAAGTATTCCTGAATCCTGAGCCCATGTTGTGATTTCCATTACAGTAGAATTCCTGGATGTGATGCAGTGCCGTCTAAGGACCCGAAGATTACGGGCATCCAGTATGGTTTTCCGGCCTTGACCCTTACGCACAGAGATTGTTCCAGATTCTCTGAATCTTTGGATGATATTATGCACTGTAGATGATGATAACTTCAAACTCTTTGCAATTTTTTTCTGAGAAACTCCTTTCTGATATTGCTCCACTATTTTTTGCCGCCGCATTGGGGGAATTGGTGATCCCCAGCCCATCTTGACTTCGGAGAGACACTGCCACTCTGAGAGGCTCTTTTTATACCCAATCATGTTGCCAATTGACCGAATAAGTTGCAAATTTGTCCTCCAGCTGTTCCTTATATGTACATTTAACTTTTCCGGCCTCTTATTGCTACCTGTCCCAACTTTTTTGGAATGTGGAGCTCTCATGAAATCCAAAATAAGACAATATTTGGCATGACATTTCAAAATGTCTCACTTTTAACATTTGATATGTTATCTATATTATATTGTGAATAAAATATACGTTTATGAGATTTGTAAATTAGTCCATTCCTTTTTTACTCACAATTTGTACAGTGTCCCAACTTTTTTGTAATTGGGTTTGTACATTTTATAACTGTACACTAATATTTAACTTGATCATGCTTTGCTTGGGGTTTTTTTTTTTGCCTTCTTCTGGATCAACTGTGGGTATAGGATTGTGTATATAGGATTTAAATGTTTTATTTTTTTTCTTTATTGATTGAACTAGATGGACTTGTGTCTTTTTTTAACCAAACTATGTAACTATGTTAAAGAAAGTAAAGAAAGAGAGAGATATGGTGGTTGCCTTTGTTGACCTTCTAAAAATTCTTTCTGCTTGGCTGACTCTTGCTTTAATACTTTTTTTTTTAAAAAACGTTTTGCTTCAATACTTAAAGTGGTTCCAAAAGCTGAAGTTCTTTTACCTTAAAGCATTCTCTACATTAAAGTAAAAAACATACTTAGTGCAGCTTTTCAGCACCCCGTTATACTTAATTGAGCCCGATCTCGATCCATCATTGTGCATGAGAGCAGTGGCTCTCGATTCTCTCTGTCCCGATAGGCCCAGAGAGAGCAGAGAGCGAGAGCCATCAGCAGCTTTCTATGGTGCGCACTTAGCAGGGGGAGGAGCCAGGAGCACCGGCAGGGAACAGGGTATAGTATGTTTGTTATTAAAAAAAATTATAATAATAAGGGTTTACAATCACTTTAAAGTCCCTGACCTGGGTCAGTTATTGCATTAAGGACTTATTATTGTTCTGAGACTTTCCTGATAAATTATTCTTATTCTGCATCAGTGAGAGTCAACATTATAGCCAGGCAACTAGAATTTTTGTATTAATCTAGTATACATTCATTATATTGTAAATAGGTTGAAAAAGACTGTGGAATGCAAGGCAAATCTTGTTGAATACTTCTTGGGTGAGTGAATATCGTTTATTTATTCACTGGCTACTTTCCAAGTGAATACCTAAAAAATATATATCACAGGTTAAAAGGTAAACTTTGGTTAATAATATTACATTGTAAAATTACTTAAAGCATTAAATATATTAAATATTTTAATGTAGATTTTCCATTCATCTGGTTTGGGTGCCAAGCTCATGTTCATGGGTGGACAATGACACAACTGGTCATGTGATGTTGGTGGGGGTGAGCTATTGAACAGTTTAGAAATCGCATACGGTATGTAATCACATATTTATACAGTATGTAAACCCATTTACTAAAATCTATTATAAGCTCTATTGTGTTTATGTCATTTTTAAAGTTATTTTCAATACTTTCAATTCTGCAGCTTTCACTAAAATGATATACTTGGTGATTCTATCATTAACCACTTCAATACCAGGCACTTTTACCCCCTTCCTGCCCAGGCTAATTTTCAGCTTTCCGTGCTTGTCACACTTTGAATGATAATTGCACGGTCATGGAAAGCTGTACCCATATTAATTTTTTATAATTTTTTTCACACAAATAGAGCTTTCTTTTGGTGATATTTAATCACAGCTTTTTATTTTTTGCTAATTAAATTTAAAAAAATATATATATTTTATTTGTTTCTGTTATAAAATTTTGCAAATAAATAATCTTTCTTCATACATTTAGGCCAAAATGTATTCTGCATTCTACATTTCTTTTCTTTATAATATATACTGTATATCAGAAAATAGATCCTGATGTACTAATGACCTATCTAATTACCTGAGGCCTGAAAATGGCAGGACAGTACAAATATCCCCCAAATGACCCCTTTTTAGAAGTAGACAGTCCAAGGTATTTAGTAAGAGGCATGGTGAGGTTTTGAAGTTGTAATTTTTTTTGTCACAAAATCAAGAAATGAAAAAAAAAAATCTTTGCACAATTTTTTTAAAATACTGTCACCATTGCAACACAGCGTTATCATATAACTGGTGTGGTGGTCATCAGGGACATCGATTGGTGACAGTATGTAAAAAACAAAAAAATTATATTTTTTTCTATTTTGTTTTCTTTTTCCTTACTTTTTTTTTTACAATTTCTTTTTTACACACTGTGACCAGAGCAATACAGTCTTACCATAGTTACACTGTACTACTTTGGGAGATTATCAGGACTTTTTTGTATATATTTCTTATAACAGTGAATATGTGAGTGTAATCAATTTATTCAGAGTGTATTGTTATGATTAGCTGTGTTTGACCACAGCTAATCACATGGTACAGATGGGCTTTGATTGGCTCTTTCTGTACCATGTGATCACTGTGACCAATCACAGCAAGCAACAGAATAGTACACAATGAATGGCATGAAAGAAAGCTATCAATTGTGCACAATTGTCATATGATCTGCTGTGAATGGTAACAGAAATCACATGGTACCGGCAGTGGCACCATACAGTGATCTGACATTGGCTGACATTGTGCCACAACACAGCCCATGGGGCCCGCTCAAAGCACATGCTGGGGAGGACAACATATGACATCCACCCAGAATGGCAAATATCCCACCTGGCTGTTATTTGTCTATAGGCCAGGCAGGAAGCAGTTAAATACCAACAAAAGAAAGCTCTAATTGTTTTAAAAAATGATATAAAATAATTTGGGTACAGTGTTACATGACTAAGTAATTGTCATTCAAAGGTTGACAGTGCTGAAAACTGAAAAATGGCCTGAACTGCAAGGGGGTGACACAATGAACTCAGTAAAACCAAGCTATTCACGTCTTTTGAAATGATACTAGTACTTATTAGCATTGGTAATAATAATAATTTTGACAGGCTGGTTAAGGTCAAATGAGGCCGTAGGCAATATGGCAGCTATGTTCCCCCTTACTCCAGTCGCAGACTATAAGGCAGACATTAGGTTTTAAAAGCAGATGTTACAAATGCCCGAAAGGTTTCTTGATTCGGGGAATACCAGGGGTACCCAGAAACCAAAAGAGGCTGCTACCAAATTGTTTTGACTGATTTATCATGTGCAAATGTCAATTTTAACCAGTTAAGCTCTTTCTGTGTGTCTTGTACACTCAGGCGTTGAATAAGTCCACACAGGCTCATGGCTGCAGTTGCAACTGGACAACACCCCTCACCCCATAACCTTTGTGTGTCCTGGGCTTTCCCACTTCTTGGAGTCCAGGACCACAAAAACAGCATCAAGATGGCAAATGGGAGGACATGAAGGGACATCTGTTTCCCGAAGTTCTCTAAAGAGTGTGAACCTGGAAACATTCAGTTTTGAGCACTTCTGTGTTCAGATATGTAAAAGTTCCAACTGTAAATCTGGGTAAACAGCAGATCCAGCTGAATCTGTATTTAAGCAGATACTATGGTATGTTCCCACTGATGCAACTCCATCCAAAACTGTGATTCTGAAACTTCTCTTCTTATGCTCTTGTCTTTGAACTATGGTATTGGAGGAAAAAGGAGATTCTGCCCAGCAGGTGGTGCTGTGGAGCAGAGGAGCAGAGCGCGGGATCAGAGGCTGTCAGGGCGTGCAGGAGAGAGGAGTGTGTTGTGCGTGACCGACCGACCGACCGACCGACCGACCGCGTGTGAGTAACCCCCCCCCCCCCCCCCAGGAGAGCAGCGGCGGGGAGCGGCGCTCGAACCCCCCCCCCCCCCCCCAGAAGCGAGCGGCAAGCGGGTCGGGACCCCCCCCTCTCTTATCGCGGGTGGCGAGCGGTACAGTAAACCCCCCCCCCCTTTTTTTTTTTTTTTTTTTGCGGCGGGCGGCGAGTGGTGCGGACCCCCCCCCCCCTGACAGAGAGGGAGCAGAGGAGACTAGCGGAGCAAAGGCTGACCGGGAAGTGACAGAGGGAGGCGGGTGCAGAGCGGAGACTGACCGTCTGAGGGAAAAAAAAAAAAAGCCAGGAACTGCTAGAGTCAGACTTAAAGGGACATACACTAGGTAAGTAAGACTGGTGACTGAGATTGTACACTGACTGAGGGTGTAGTGTAGTACCTGAGTACCTGTGAGTACCTGTTACTACCTGAGTATCTGCGAGTACCTGAGAATCTGTGAGTACCTGTGAGTATCTGTGAGTACCTGAGTATCTGTGAGTATCTGGGAGTATCTGTGAGTACCTGAGTATCTGTGAGTACCTGAGTATCTGTGAGTACCTGAGTATCTGTGAGTACCTGAGAATCTGTGAGTACCTGAGTACCTGTGAGTACCTGAGTATCTGGGAGTATCTGTGAGTACCTGAGTATCTGTGAGTATCTGTGAGTACCTGTGAGTACCTGTGAGTACCTGAGTATCTGTGAGTACCTGAGTATCTGTGAGTACCTGAGTATCTGTGAGTACCTGAGAATCTGTGAGTACCTGAGTACCTGTGAGTACCTGAGTACCTGTGAGTACCTGAGTATCTGGGAGTATCTGTGAGTACCTGAGTATCTGTGAGTACCTGAGTACCTGTGAGTACCTGAGTATCTGGGAGTACCTGTGAGTACCTGAGTATCTGGGAGTATCTGTGAGTACCTGAGTATCTGTGAGTACCTGAGTATCTGTGAGTACCTGAGTATCTGGGAGTACCTGTTACTACCTGAGCGTTGTGCGTCTGACCGGGCTGTGCGACTCGGGGTTGTGCGTCTGACCGGGCTGTGCGACTCGGGGTTGTGCGTCTGACCGGGCTGTGCGATAGGGGTTGTGCGTCTGACCGGGCTGTGCGACTCAGTGTTGTGCGTCTGACCGGGCTGTGAGACTCAGTGTTGTGCGTCTGACCGGGCTGTGCGACTCGGTGTTGTGCGTCTGACCGGGCTGTGCGACTTAGTGTTGTGCGTCTGACCGGGCTGTGCGACTCAGCATTGTGCGTCTGACCGGGCTGTGCGACTCAGCGTGGTGCGTCTGACCGGGCTGTGCGACTCAGTGTTGTGCGTCTGACCGGGCTGTGCGACTTGGTGTTGTGCGTCTGACCAGGCTGTGCGACTCAGCGTTGTGCGTCTGACCGGGCTGTGCGACTCAGCGTTGTGCATCTGACTGGGCTGTGCGACTCGGTGTTGTGCATCTGACCGGGCTGTGCGACTCGGTGTTGTGCGTCTGACCGGGCTGTGCGACTTAGTGTTGTGCGTCTGACCGGGCTGTGCGACTTAGTGTTGTGCGTCTGACTGGGCTGTGCGACTCAGCGTTGTGCATCTGACTGGGCTGTGCGACTCGGTGTTGTGCATCTGACCGGGCTGTGCGACTCGGTGTTGTGCGTCTGACCGGGCTGTGCGACTTAGTGTTGTGCGTCTGACCGGGCTGTGCGACTTAGTGTTGTGCGTCTGACTGGGCTGTGCGACTTAGTGTTGTGCGTCTGACCGGGCTGTGCGACTTAGTGTTGTGCGTCTGACCGGGCTGTGCGACTTAGTGTGTGCGTCTGACCGGGCTGTGCGACTTAGTGTTGTGCGTCTGACTGGGCTGTGCGACTTAGTGTTGTGCGTCTGACCGGGCTGTGCGACTGAGGGTTGTGCGTCTGACCGGGCGGTGCGACTCAGTGTTGTGCGTCTGACCTGGCTGTGAGATTGTGAGTGTTGTGCAACTGAGTGTCAAGTGAGTGGAGCGGAATACCAGAGGGTGAGAAGGTAGCGTTAGGAAGCCAGGAAATAGCCACATAGGATAGGCTTAAATTACTGAATCCCCATTAGATTAGATAGTAGGTACAATGCCCGGCGGGTGTGGAGATGCGACTCGGTGTACATCTTGTGATATGTATGCGTTCCTCGGTCATGTGATCGAAGGCGAATACAAATGTGCAAAATGTGAGCACGTTGCTTCCCTGGAAGCTCAGGTCCTGAATCTAGGGAAGCAGCTGGCAACACTGAGACGAATGTCCATGCCGGAGGAGAGCCAGGATTGTACCAATCAGGTGCAGGCAGGGGTCTGCACAGAGGTGGGCGGAGTATCGGAGGTGCAGGCATCAGAGCAGAGCAGAGGGGTGACAGTTAGGAGGGGTAGAAGGGAACAAGGCAAGGAGGCTGATCCTGGGCTGGAGCACCCCAATAGATACGCCCCGTTGTGTGATGTTGGGGAAACCAGTCAGGGACCAGCATTGCTGGAGCAGAGCGACGCCCCTAGCTGCCAGGGGAAGAACTCCTCCAGTGAGGCTGGGAGAAAGGGAAAGGAAAGACAGGTGCTGGTGGTAGGGGACTCAATTATTAGAAGGGCAGACAGTGTAATCTGTGACCAAGACCGTGTGCGCCGAACAGTCTGTTGTTTGCCGGGCGCTCGGGTTCGGCACATAGCGGATCGGGTGGACAGATTATTGGGTGGGGCTGGGGAAGACCCAGCTGTCATGGTACACGTGGGTACCAATGACATAGGCAGAGGAAGACGGAGAGTCCTAAACGATTTCAGGGACTTAGGCGCTAAGTTGAGGACTAGGACCTCCAAGGTAATATTTTCCGAAATACTACCTGTACCTCGAGCCACACCAGAGAGGCAGCGGGAGATTAGGGAAGTTAACGAGTGGCTGAGGAGCTGGTGTAGTAAGGAGGGTTTCGGGTTCCTGGAGAACTGGGCCGACTTCTCAGTCGGTCACCGGCTCTTTGGTAGGGACGGATTGCACCTAAATGGGGTGGGTGCAGCCGTACTGGGTGCGAGGATGGCCGAAAAGTTAGAGGGGCTTTTAAACTAGGGAATGGGGGGGAGGGTACAGATGTAGAATTACCCAGTGGAAAGCAAGTTTCAGAGGGCAGAAATGGGGGCATTAGCGGTAGGGTGTTCGGAGCTCCTATACCCAGGGTGGGTACGGGGAAAAATCAAGAGAGCAGCCTAAAAACATCAAAAGAGGATAAATATAACCGATCAAAGTTACGAGGTTTGTATACCAATGCCAGAAGCCTGGCCAACAAGATGGGAGAGCTGGAGCTGCTGATGTTTGAGGAGGACTTAGATTTTGTGGGGATAACTGAGACTTGGTTTGACAGCTCTCATGACTGGATGGCGTCCATTCAGGGGTATTCCCTTTATCGCAGAGATAGAGAAAGTAAAAAAGGGGGAGGGGTATGTTTGTATATTAAGAACAGTATACAGGTAAATATGAGGGATGATATTAATAATGGAGCTATGGACGAGGCAGAATCCCTATGGGTAGAGCTTCAAAGGGAAGGCACGGCGGGGAAGGTAATATTGGGCGTATGCTATAGGCCCCCCAACCAGAGGGAGGAGGGTGAGGCGGACCTCATGTTACAGATAGGATTGGCAGCAAGGATGGGAAATGTCATTATAATGGGGGACTTTAATTATCCAGATATAGACTGGGCAGAAGGAACCGCACACTCAGCCAAGGCTCGGCAGTTCCTAAATGTTTTGCAGGACAATTTCATGGGTCAGATGGTGAATGCACCGACAAGAAGCAATGCGGTACTTGACCTACTGATTACCAACAATACAGACCTGATCACGGATATAGAAATACGGGACAACTTAGGGAACAGTGACCATAGGTCAATTGGTTTCAGTATTAATTACAGTAATAGGAAACACAAGGGTAATATAAGGACGCTGAATTTCACAAGAGCCAATTTCCCTAAACTGCGCTCGCTGCTAGAAAATATCAAATGGGATAGAACCCTGGGAACAAAGAACACGGAGGAAAAATGGGAGTGCTTCAAGAGCATACTTAACAAGGGAGTGGGCCAGTGCATTCCACAGGGAAATAAATTTAAAAGAGCAAAACTAAACCCTGGGTGGCTAAACTCCAACATTAAAATGTATATTAGAGCTAAAGAAAAGGCCTTCAAAAAATACAAGACTGAGGGGTCATTGGCAGCATTTAAGCACTACAAAGAGTGTAATAAGAAATGTAAAGATGAAATCAGGGCGGCTAAAATAGAACACGAGAGACATATAGCGGAGGAGAGTAAAAAGAACCCCAAGAAGTTCTTTAAGTATATAAACAGTAAGAAAGCCAGGCCAGAGCACATTGGCCCCATAAAAGATGATAAAGGAAAAATGGCCACTGAGGACAGAGAAAAGGCGGAAGTGTTAAATAATTTATTTTCTTCAGTCTTCACAAAGGAATCGGGGGGCTACACGAAACCCGCTTGTAAGGCCGAACTAAATAATACACCTCAGGAAGTGCCGCCATGGCTAACAGAGGATAGACTTAGAGCTAAACTAGAGAAACTTAACATAAATAAATCCCCGGGACCGGATGGCTTGCACCCGAGGGTTCTTAATGAGCTCAGCCAGGTGATTGCCAGACCATTATTCTTGATCTTTAAGGATAGTTTACAGACGGGTATGGTGCCAGCTGATTGGAAAAAAGCCAACGTGGTACCAATATTTAAAAAGGGGCCGAGATATATCCCGGGTAACTATAGGCCGGTCAGCCTAACATCAGTAGTCTGCAAAATTTTGGAGGGGATGATAAGGGACCACATACAAGACTTTAGTAATGAAAATGGTATTATAAGTAGAAATCAGCATGGATTCATGAAAAATCGTTCGTGCCAAACCAATCTGTTAACCTTCTACGATGAAGTGAGCTGCCACCTAGATAAAGGTAAGCCTGTGGATGTGGTGTATCTGGACTTCGCAAAGGCCTTTGACACCGTTCCTCACAAACGCTTACTGTACAAACTAAGGAAGGTAGGTATGGATCATAAGGTGAGTACCTGGATAGAGACCTGGCTCCAGGGGAGAGTCCAGAGGGTGGTGATTAATGGGGAGTACTCGGATTGGGCGGGTGTGGAAAGTGGGGTCCCCCAGGGTTCTGTCCTGGGACCAATCCTGTTTAATTTATTCATAAATGATCTAGAGGAGGGGATATCTAGTACAATCTCAGTATTTGCAGATGATACTAAATTAGGCATGCCAATATCTTCTATGCAGGATGTGGAAATCTTGCAAGCAGACCTGAACAAAATAACGGGGTGGGCAACCACATGGCAGATGAGGTTTAATGTAGAAAAATGTAAAGTAATGCACTTGGGTGCCAGAAACCAGAAAGCAAGCTATTCACTAGGGGGTGAACCTCTGGGTGAGTCTAGGATGGAAAAGGACTTGGGGGTACTGGTAGACAACAGGCTTGGCAGTGGCATGCAATGCCAAGCCGCCGCAAGCAAAGCCAACAGAATACTGGGATGTATAAAAAGGGGGATTCACTCCAGAAATAAAGAGATTATTCTCCCGCTCTACAAGACTCTGGTCCGGCCACATCTGGAGTATGCTGTCCAGTTCTGGGCACCGGTCCGCAGGAAGGATGTGCTGGAACTGGAGAAAGTCCAGAGGAGGGCAACAAAAATAATTAGGGGAATGGAGGACATCGGCTATGAGGAAAGACTACAAGCACTGAACCTATTCTCTCTGGAGAAGAGACGATTGAGGGGGGATATGATATCAATGTACAAATACTGTACTGGCGACCCTAGCATAAGGAACAAACTATTCAGAGAAAGGGAATACAATAAGACACGTGGCCACTCACTAAAACTTGAGGAAAGGCGGTTTAACCTTAAAGTGCGTAAGGGGTTCTTCACTGTAAGAGCGGTAAGGATGTGGAATTCTCTTCCACAAGCAGTCGTATCAGCGGGGAGCATAGATAGTTTCAAAAAACTATTAGATGTACACCTTAAAGACCACAACATACAGGGGTACACAATGTACGGTTAAAAGCAAACACACACGCATCATGGTTGAACTGGATGGACTTGTGTCTTTTTTCAACCTCACTAACTATGTAACTATGTAACTATGTAACTATGTATGTTTATTTTGCCCAACCATGTGTAGACTTTTCTCATTGCAATGTTTTTTCTTCTTTGCCTCTAGTTGTAACTTATAGGGTTTTTTTTTTTTCCACCTTTTCTTTACAGCTGTCATCTTATAAATCTGTTCTGAAGAGAAAATGTTCCTCTGTTTAGCTAGCCTTACCTTATAACCTCTTAAATTAGTTAATTGATAAGCGCCCACACCCATCACTAACAGTATTTAAGTAAGCATCTCCTTGAAAAGGCATGTTTGCAAGTGGCACGTTTGCTGTTTGGACTCATTCTCAAAGTGGGGCGATTTCTATAAGTGGGAGCACTTCAGCTATTGCACGAAGTGATTAAATGCAGGGAATGCTGAGATAAACACCACAAAGACTACAGGTGACCTTGTTTACCCCTTCAGCTCTTTCTCCTTTTAACATGCACTCTCTACCACTCCTTCTGACAGCCGTGTCCTCTATCCTTAAACTCTCTTTCCTTCACCCCTCTTCTCCACCCCACACCTTATGTATATCACCCTCACTTCTGTCCTCTCCTTATTACTGCACTCACCATCTCCTACTATTTCTAAATCCACACACACACAAAAACATGTCCCTTCATATAAATCACATTCTCACATTACCTCCCTCACCTTTCTGCTTCTCCTAACCTCTGGTTATATATCCCCAAACCCTGGGCCTCCATTTACCTGTACTCAGCACACACATTACCCTGCACCCTGGGTCTGCAGCCACAACCAACACAATCTAGTTTCTATTTCTCTTCTTCCCAAGACCAGACTCCATTTCTCTTGCGCCCTCTGGAATGCCCGCTCTGTCTATAATAAACTCACCTCTCTCCATGACCTCTTTATCGCTAACTCATTGAATCTACTTGCCATTACCAAAACCTGGCTTCATGACTCCGACACTGTGTCTTCTGCTGCCCTATCCCAAGGTGGTCTTCTCTGGACTCACTCCCCCAGACCCTGTGGACGCAAGGAAGGGGGTGTTGGGCAGGGCCGACCTTTGGGGTGTGCGAGCTGTGCGGCCGCACAGGGCGCCAAGGGCCACAGTGGTGCTGTGCGGTCATCACAGCTCGCAGATGATCAGGCCGCACAGCTGGAGGTAAGCGGCAACCGCAGCCTGGACAGGGTTAACACAGGCTGCGCCGCCGCTTACCTCCCGCTGTGCGGCTGTACCTCGGTCTCCTATAGCTGCAGGGCTGAGCTGTGTATCTCACACAGCTCAGCCTCAGATCTGCCGCCGCTGACAGATCCCTCCTCTCTGCAGGGACGCCAGAGGAGAGATCGTCAGCTCCTCCTCCTCGCGCCCCTTCTCCTCCTCCTCCTGCCCCCTCCACACTCCCCGGGGATGTGTGGATAGGAAGTTTAAAGAAAAAAGAAAATCTGCAGACATCGTGAGCCTCCATACTGAGGTAAGTAAGCTCTCTCGCCTGCAACAAATGTAAGGGGGGCTCTGTGTGGGGGTCTCTGATGTAAGGGGGGATCTGTGTGGGGAGTCTCTAAAGTAAGGGGGGATTTGTGTGGGGAGTCTCTGATATAAGGGAGGCTCTGTGTGGGGGGTCTCTGATGTAAGGGGGCTTTGTGTGGGGGGTCTCTGATGTAAGGGGTCCTTGTGTGGGGGGTCTCTGATGTAAGGGGGGCTCTGTGTGGGGGATCTCTGATGTAAGGGGGGCTCTGTGTGGGGGGGATCTCTGATGTAAGGGGGGCTCTGTGTGGGGGGTCTCTGATGTAAGGGGGGCTTTGTGTAGGGGGTCTCTGATGTAAGGGGGCTCTGTGTGCGGGGATCTCTGTAAGGGGGGCTCTGTGTGGGGGGTCTCTGATGTAAGGGGGGCTCTGTGTGGGGTGTCTCTGATGTAAGGGGGGCTCCGTGGGGGGTCTCTGATGTAAGGGGAGCTCTGTGTGGGGGGGTCTCTGATGTAAGGGGGGCTCTGTGTAGGGGGATCTCTGATGTTGGGAGGTCTCTGATTTAAGGGGGGCTCTGAGGGGGATCTCTGATGTAAGGGGGTCTATGATGTAAGGGGGGCTCTGTGAGGGTCTCTGATGTAAGGGAGGGCTTTGTGAGGGTCTCTGATGTAAGGGGGGGCTCTGTGAGGGTCTCTGATGTGAGGGGGCTCTGTGGGGGGGTCTCTGATGTAAGGGGGGGTCTCTAATGTAAGGGGGGGCTAAGTTATTAGTGATCATATAAGAGAAAAGTCAAATAAAGTGCAAAAAAGGTGCAAGAAAATGTGTGGGGGGGGGGTGCCACAGGATTAGCTCGCACAGGGCGCCTGAACACCTAAGGCCGGCCCTGGTGTTGGGATCCTTCTAGCCCCACATAGCACCTTTCAGGTACTTCATCCACCTCCCTCTCTGTCACTCTCCTCATTTTAGGCACATTGCATTTGTCTTTTCTCTCCAGTTTCTCTAAGGATAGCTGTGATCTATCGCCCCCCTGGACCAGTATCAACCTTTCTTGATGACTTCTCTGCTTGGCTACACTACTTTCTCTCTTCTGAAATCCCCATAATCATTCTCGGTGACTTCAACATCCCTATTAATACTAACGCTCCTGCCACTTCCAAACTTCTCAGTCTAACCTCCTCCTTTGACATGAAGCAATGGATTCATGCTTCTAATTACTCTGAAGGCAATATCCTGGACCTTGTTTTCTTTCCCCTATGCACTCCTTGCAACCTCTCCAACTATCCTTACCCTCTCTCTGATCACCACCTTATAAGTTTCACTCTCTCAATCTCCTCCACCTCCTCTCCCTCCAACTGCCTTACAGTTACCCGTAGAAACCTACGCTATCTCAGCCCTTCCCTTCTCTATTCTGCTACCGACCACCTCTATGACAAAACCGCACCACTATCCTGCAGCAACCTAGCCACTTCTGTCTACAACGCCTCACTCTCAGCCTCCCTGGACTAAATGGCCCCCTCACTACACATCGAATCAGGGCTTGACCCCTGCAGCCTTGGCAAACAGATAACACTAGAAGTCTGAAAAAGTATAGCCGTGCTCTTGAGCGCTTGAGGCGTAAGACAAGGTCTCAGAAAGATTTCAAACAATATAAATCTGCCCTCCAAAAATACAATTCCATTCTCCACACGGCCAAACAGACCTATTTTATCACTCTCATTAACAACTTATTATCCCGTCCCCGGCAACTCTTCTCTACCTTCAATTCTCTACTTTGTCCTCCACTGCCAACCCCCACTCACTCACTGCCTAGGAGATCGCCAATCACTTCAAACAGAAGATTTATACAATTCGGGAGGAGATCTCTGCTGTTCAGTTACCTTCCAAACTCTATACTTCATGCCCACAGGTACAATCACTACTTCCCAAATTCAACCCCACCACCATAGATGAGGTTGCAAAACTACTTGCTAACGTCCATTTAACTACCTGCCCTCTGGATCCTGTTCCCTCCTAAATGCTACATTAACCCCCCGGCTCTATTCTACACTCTCTATCCCAAATCTTCAATCTCTCCCTCTCTTCTGGCATCTTCCCCAACTCTCTAAAACATGCACTGGTCAACCCAATACTTAAAAAGCCCTCACTGGACCCAACCAATGTTAAAAATCTACGCCCTATTTCCTTGCTCCCCTTTTTATCCAAACTCCTTGAACGTCCGGTCTACAACAGACTGAGCAACCACCTTGCTGAGAATAGCCTTCTTGATCCCCTTCAGTTTGGATTTCTGACTCATCACTCCACAGAAACTGCTCTTTACTACTACTCCTAGACCTTTCTGCTGCCTTTGATACGGTTGACCACCCTCTCCTCCCCAAAAAACTCCACGCCTTTGGTCTCTGTGACTGTACTCTTTGTTGGTTCTCGTCCTACTTATCCAACCGCACCTTTAGCGTTATTTACAATTCTACTTCCTCCTCTCCTCTTCCTTTCTCTGTTGGGGTCCCCCAAGGTTCTGTTCGGACCCCTACTATTTTCACTCTACACCTCCTCTCTGGGTCAGCGGATAGCCTCCCATGGCTTCCAATACCATCTCTATGCTGACGATACTCAAACCAACTTATCCACCTCTCAGCTCACTCCCTCAGTCGCCTCTTGTATTACTAATTTACTAGCAGATATATCAGTATGGATGACAAACCACTTCCTCAAACTCAATCTACCCAAAACTGAACTTATAATTTTTCCTCCACCACGTGCCCCTTCCTCTGATCTCTCTGTCATAATCGATGGCACTACTATCAGCTCATCCCCGCAAGCCAAGGTCCTAGGTGTTGTCCTTGACTCTGAACTCTCCTTCAAGCCCAAAATCAAAGCACTGTCCAAATCTTGCCGCCTCAACTTCCGCAACATCTCCAAAATACGCCCCTTTCTAACCAATGACACAACAAAGCTCCTAGTTCACTCCCTGGTCATCTCGCGCCTTGACTACTGCAATTCCCTTCTCGCTGGCTTACCACTACATAGGCTAGCCCTCCTTCAATCCATCATGAATGCTGCTGCCAGACTCATCCACCTTACCAATCGCTCGGTGTCTGCTATTCCGCTCTGTCAATCCCTCCACTGGCTCCAGCTCACCCAACTAATTAAATTCAATATCATTACAACAACTTACAAAGCCATCCACAATTTAGCCCCCAGTTACATCACTAACCTGGTCTCATTATACCAACCTAATCGCTCTCTTCGTTCCTCTCAAAACCTCCTGCTCTCTAGCTCCCTCATCACCACCTCCCATGCTCGCTTCCAGGACTTTTCCAGAGCCTCTCCAATCATATGGAACTCCTTACCCCAATCTGTTCGATTATCTTCTACTCTATTAGCTTTTAGACGATCTCTGAAGACCCTCCCCTTCAGAGAAGCCTATCCTAGCTGCACCTAACACTCTACTCCCTTTTCTCCATCAGCTCATCCCCTACAGTTATTGCCTTTTGTTTCGCTTGACCCTCCCTTCTAGATTGTAAGCTCTAACGCGCAGGGCCTTCTAAGTCCTCCTGTATTGAATTGTCTTGTAAATGTATTGTCTTCCCTCATATTGTAAAGCGCTGCGCAAACTGTTGGCACTATATAAATCCTGTATAATAATAATAATAATAATAATAAATAATAATAAAATGTAATGCACTATCAGCTGCTCTGTTTTCTATTTGCATTCCATCTGGTTTTTTTCTGGTGCTATTGTGGAGAGTCTGTGGCTGACGCTGAAAGCTACTGCCAGATCCCGGCGTGGTGCAGGAGTGGCGTTTTTGTCCTTAGTTCGGAGTGATACTTGCTGTATTGATGAACATCCCACAGTTTGGCTATCGAAGCTATGATTCTATGAGCCCATTGATACTCTGTATCTGGTAAGCAGCCACCTTATTGTGTGCACACAAGGCATCTGCATGCAGAACTCAAGGGGTTAAATAAGTAAATCACCTTTACCCTGATTGCAGTCTAAAATCCTATGGATTTACCTGAAAATTTCTCATTCCATGAGGCTTTTCACTTTGGACTTTTTTCACCTCACTCAGCACTTTATTTCTTTTATCATTCTGGTTTAATTGAAAATACGTTGTCTTTGCAACAATTTTATCATATGTGCGTCTAATTTTTATTTTGCTTTGTAGCAATCTATGATTATTTTTGTGTCACTATATAGTTTATGTATTTGATCACCTTTTTTATTAGCGCACCTCCACATATCAGTTCATTTCTTATTCCACAGGTTCAGGAATTCAGGTGCTGCTTTTACTATCCGGGTTTAGCGCATCTACACACCTACCCATTATAAAAGTCATAATAAGAGATGAATGTACTGGTTCTGGGTCTATCACTCAGTGTGAAAGTCCATATTTTAAAGCCTAGAGGTCAGCACTGACAGCCTACATATTTCCTCAGTAAAATAAATCAGAAAACTGTATAGAGGCAGGAGTCACCACAATTGTTCTATGTCTGAATAAAATACATATTTCTCATAAATAATCATGCCCATGTTGAATTTACTATGTTGTAACATTAGCCAGAAATTCACAGATTTGGTAGAAGAATGCTTCTATATTTAGCAGGACTCTAAGCCCAAAATGTTTCAGTTAAAAATATTCCTCAATAGCCACTAATAAGGCAGTACAGCCAGCCCTTCCTTACTGGTCCTGGGCCCCATCAGTTCAAAAGGGGGGCCCAGACACCTGCTGAGTAGAAGGACTGTCTGTACTGCCTTACTGCAGACACTGATCCTCTTCTGCCTTCCCCTGCAGTGCTGCCGGCTTCTCTTCTGCTGCAGGTAAGTAGTCTATAATTAACTACCTATAGCGCTTGCTAAAATTAATTGATTGCAGTAAAATATTAATAAAAGATTATAAAATGATAAAGTGGCATATATAAAATTCATACATAAATTGCATTGAAGTGATAATAGTGACAATATGGTGATATATACAAATTAATTGATATAAAAAATTATAAAAGATTCCATAAGGTGACTGTAGTGAAATATTGAGGGAAAAAGAAGTCCAAAAATTGTTTTCAAAGTTTAAAAAATGCAATAAATAAATATATAGTGAGTCTCTTGTGCAAACAGTGCTTATTTCCAAACAGTAAGGGCAAGTGCTCAGTGTAGTGATTTCTCAATCCGCTCTGTGGAGCTCAGTGCAGCTTTTGTTTCCACCGTGACAAATGGTAAGATTGAATCACTTACTAAATAGCGTGGGTCATGTATGCCTTATGGCACCAAAGACCAGCCAAGCTTAGGTAGCCTTCCAGGCTATGATGGAGTCTCCTCGTGGTTTGCTTTGGGTGGGTAGGATGGCGAGCTCCCCCTCTCTCTCCTCTCACTGTGAGATATTCTCTGACTTGTGTTCTGTTTTGTTCTTTTCTTTTGTGTTCTCTGTTGGTTTTGTATACTTCCAACTCGCTGTCAATATTCCAGATAATGTCTTCCGAATGCGGGCCTTGGTGTATTTTTGTGGTTATTTGGAAGCCTTTGTATCGAGATCCTTAATTAAAAGGTCTGGCGCTCTGGATCTAAGGCTTAATTCCACCTCAAAATGGCAGCTCACATCCCGGTCCTGGAATAGGTTGTGATTGGGATCACCGGTTCTCCTATTATTTCCTCATATCTGATTGACATGAATCATGGCTCCAACACGAGAGATCTCGCTTGGCTGGTCTTGGTGCCATAAGGCATACATGACCCACGCTATTTGGTAAGTGATTCAATCTTACCATTTGTCGCGGTGGAAACAAAAGCTGCACTGAGCACCACAGAGCGGTTTGAGAAATCACTACGCTGAGCACTTGCCCTTACTGTTTGGAAATAAGCACTGTTTGCACAAGAGACTCACTATATATTTATTTATTGGATTTTTTAAACTTTGAAAACAATTTTTGGACTTCTTTTTCCCTCAATATTTCACTACAGTCACCTTATGGAATCTTTTATAATTTTTTATATAAATTAATTTGTATATATCACCATATTGTCACTATTATCACTTCAATGCAATTTATGTATGAATTTTATGTATACCACTTTATAATTTTAAAATCTTTTATTAATATTTTACTGCAATCAATTAATTTTAGCAAGCGCTATAGGTAGTTAATTATAGACTACCTGCAACACATTACAATATCTCTATAGCAGCTGCTACAAACGCACAATTTTTTATCCATTCAAATTATTCACTAAATTAATTTATTATTCACATATTTACTTCTGAACACCGGGCGCGGGGCATATACTAAAGTATATTCCTTACATACGGCTTCTCTTCTGCGCCTTCCTTCTAACAGGGGGATCAGTTCTAGAATCCATATCCCCATCCCTCTCCTTTGCGGGCCCCCCTGTGCACCTTTTTCCCCATGGCTTGGCCGGCTTCCCTCCTCTCCTGCTGCGAGCACACAAGAGGATGGTTTAGGATGGAGAGTGGAGAAGGGGGGCCAGGAAACAAGTCATATAATAACAAAATATAGTGTATTTTTAGCGAAAATATAATTTGATATTTTCTGGGCAGTATGGGGCCCCATGATTTCTAACAGCAGTCCTGATAGCCACAAAGGATATAAACCCACTTTGTGTGCACCAAGTGCCTTTCAAATCCATTTCGTACCCTGTAAAAGTAGCAGTGACATCACCACTGTGCTGTATATAAATCTACAGGAGGAAATAAGCCTGGATCTTGTATTTAGACAATAATCACTTATCCTGGAGTTTCCTTTTAACCAATAAACTGCTGTATATCTAAGCCCTCTTTTGTTGGTGGTCGGCTCTCTTTATATATTTTGTATTGTAAATTAAAGTGTAAAGCATGGAAAATTTTGCTTTGATTCTGCATACAATAATTTATTGTACATAATAAAATCACCATCATCCCCAAAAACTACATTTGTTTTGTAAAGTTACTAACTGAACATGAAATGTTCTTAAAACAGCTCTAGTTTGTCCATCCAGAGTGCATTTGCATTAATTAGGTTTGGCCAGCTATCTGTGGTCACTGACCTGATTCTTGGAAGTCGAAGTGCTTGGAAAGCAAAATATGTAAAGCATGCCTGTTTAATTTCACAAGTCATTTTTTCGAAAGATGATTGTGTATTGAATTTACTACAAACAAATTCATTTTCTCCCATTGGACTTTAACAGCAAATAAGAAAAATGATATAAAACTGGGTATATTTTATTTATACAAATAATGCTTAAAACAAAAACATTTTTACATTTTTTTTTGACAAAGGTGACATTGAATTATCACAAAACCCATATAACCACCATCAAGGTGAATATACACTGTCCACAATAGAATTTCTTCATCAAGTATTCCTCGTGAGGGAACCCAACGCATTTCAATTTGATTCTTAGAAATCTACTTCAGGGGAACGTTATTTTTTTATCTAAGAGAAGAACCGTATAAGATAACGTGACAATTTTTTATCAGTGAATCTATGTGCATATCCCCTCATATCAGGACAAAGGTGACATTGAATTATCACAAAACCCATATAACCACCATTGAGGTGAATTATATACGCTGTCCACAATAGAATTTCCTTATCAAGTATTCCTCGCGAGGGAACCCAATGCATTTCGATTTGATTCTTAGAAATCTACTTCAGGGGAACGGTATTTTTTTTATCTAAGAGAAGAATCGTATAAGATAACATGACATTTTTCTATCAGTGAATCTTTGAGCATATCCCCTCATATCAGGACAAATACACTTACATTTTTGATAACTCAAACATAAGTCAGAACATTTAAAACAGGGATAACATCTGCTCAGATCCAAATCCCAAAGTGCCCACCAGAACAGCCAGCGAGCACACAAGGGACCACGTGGATTTCCATGTGTGTATTGCATTTAGCTGAACTACAAAAAAACAGTTAATACACTTATAAAATCCATATATGTGAGCTGTTTTACCTGGATTTGTATTTCTGTCCACCAGTATCACATACCAGGTGGAGATCGGGGGGGGACTTCTCTTGCACCTCCTGTCCAACACCCCTGGTGGAGATGACAGGCGGTGTGGGGCACAGAGTGGCACAAGGGCCTTGGCAGGAGACCGAGGACCGTGGATCGCCGGATGAGCACCTGGAACTGGAACTCTGTAATGCTGGATGAGAAGGCAGGATCATAAACCGAACACAAGCCAAAGAGTCGTCAACAGCCGGGCAGCGCAGGTACAGGAATATGAGACGAAAGCAGTGTCAGGATACAATCTGAAGTTGGTACAAAATCTGGCAGCGAGGTACAAAGGCATAAGACAGGAGCAAGGTCAATCACAGACCGGCGTAACAGGTAGGCAGGCAGGAATCCAAAGGAGAGTCAAGGACAAGCCGAGTCAGCACAGGTAAACCAGAAGCAGATCAGGGCACAGGTGACAGAGACAACTCAGCAATGTGCTCCTGTCACTGCTCAGTTTAAATATCCCATTTGGTGCCAATGCGTGCGCCTGTGCGCGCACGTGCTTTCACACGTTTGCGCATGCACACAGGCACATTTCTTCCTGTGCACACACTAATGTGCCTGGGCATGCATGCCAACGCCTGTTTGGGTCTAGCCGAACGTCTCTTACAATCATATTCTAAGATTTAGCCCTGGTACACCTAGTTACATAGTTACATAGTTAGTGAGGCTAAAAAAAGACACCAGTCCATCCAGTTCAATCTATGATTAGTGTGTGTATATAAGTGTTTATGTCAATAGTACCTTGAATACCATTGTATGTTGTGGTCGGTAAGGTGCCCATCCAATAGTTTTTTGAAACTATCAATGTTATCCGCTGACACCACTGCTTGTGGAAGAGAGTTCAGGTACACAAGAAAACAAGAACAACTAGCTAATACAATAAACCCCCCCCCCCCCACCCCACACACACCCATAAACACAGTCTCTACCCAGCAGGCCCATCACAATGAACAGATGAGCCTCATAAAGAGGCTATAACACCTCAATATATTCCAACACACTCACAGTGGCACAATATTACTACGAGGACGTAAAGAACAGTTAGCAGCACACACTCAACACCAACCTATGCAGACATTATAAAAGGATACTTGTCACCATTCAGCAGGCGGTTGAGGCCAGAACCTCCAGACCTTGTCACATTTTTTTCGGACAAACCCTACTTAAAGCGGAGTTCCAGCCATTCACTCACCTGTCCAACGGTCCAGCGATGCGGCCGCCCGAAGCCTCGATCCTCTCCCTTGGTGCCGGCATCACTGCTGTGGGCACCCGGCTGTGACAGTTTGCGGCTTCACAGCCGGGTACCCACTGCGCATGCGCGAGTTGCGCTGCGCGCCGTGATTGGCTGGCAATCTTCTGGGACCTTTGACATGTCCCAGAAGATTGCAGGGAGGGAGGGGGAGAGGAGAACTTCCGCTCAGGGCGCCGCGGCACTCCGAGCGGAAGTGGGAGCGGGTACCTGTCAAAACTAGGTACCCGCTCCTCCCCCGAAAAAATGAAATGCCAAATGTGGCATGTCAGGGGGTCAGGACTCCCTAAAGCGGAAGTTCCACTTTTGGGTGGAACTCCGCTTTAAGTATGTAGCCTTATAGAGCGGAGTCACCTTGTTCACCAGATCCTTCCAAAAGAGGGTAGTCGGAGCCACCAGCTTCTTCCAGTGTAGGAGCAGGGCCTTACGAGCATAAAAGAGGAGCAAGCTCAATAGTGTACGGAGGGCCTTGGTCGGCACCAAATTGTCAACCAGCCCCAGCAGGCAAATGTCCACAGTCCTAGGAACCCACACAGTCGTCACCTCCTCAATACAGTGGAGCACAGCAGTCCAGAAATCCTGAACCACCGGGCATTGCCAGAAGATATGGCCAAAGTCTGCCAGAGCATGCCAGCAACGCCAGCATTCAGCCAAAGCAATGCGAGCAAGCCTGGCGGGCACAGTTCCACATCCTTACCGCTCTGACGGTTTAGAACCCTTTACGCATTTTAAGGTTAAACTGCTTCTCTTCTAATTTTAGCAAATGGCCGTGAGTCCTTTTGTATTCTCTTTCACTGAATAGTTTGTTCCCTATGCTATTTGTACATTGATATTATATCCTCTCTCAAGCATCTCTTCTCCAGAGAAAATAAGTTGAATGCTTGTAGTCTTTCCCCAAAGCGGACATCCTCCAGTCCCTTTATTAGCTTTGCTGCCCTTCTCTGGACTCTCTCCAGTTCCAGCACATCCTTCCTGAGGACCGGTGCCCAGAACTGGACAGCATACTCCAGATGTGGCCGGATCAGAGTCTTGTAGAGTGGGAGAATTATTGTTTTATCTCTGGAGTGAATCCCCTTTTTAAGTCAGCTGTCAGCAGCAAGGATGAGTCATTATGGTGAAGCAGCAGGCACCGTCCTAACAATGAGGAGTCATCCCCGCTGTCAGCAGGGGATTCCCCAATGACTGTAGAATGTAAAAAAAGAGCCAATATAAATATAAATACATTTAAAATTAAAAACAAAAACTGTCTAGGTCTTTTGCATCTGGTATGAATTTTTAAGGGGACCCCACACCAAAATAAATACATTGCATCCTCAGCATGCAGCTAGCCAGGACAGGAAAGGGGGGGGTGGTTACAAGTGAGTGCCCCTCCTCCTAAACCATACCAGACCATATGCCCTCTACATGGTGGAGGCACTTTGCCTTGGAGGGGACCCAGAGGATGGGAAACACAGTGATCACAGTGTAAGTAAGCCCTTATTGTTTAGAGGGGGCAGTTACACCACAAGCATTACACCCCCTCTTTTCCTTCTTTGTTTTGCTCACTATGGCTGCACTTTCCTCACTCTTTCAAATCACAGTCCCAACTCAGAGATTGCTGCTGCTAATTTCTGTGCACAACAGTGAGAGATCTTAAAAAGGGAACCAACCATTTTTTTTTTTTTTTTCAAATTGATTGTACACGATCGCCTTTTAAAACAGCCCATTCAGTTTAAAATTGAAACAAAAGGCAAAACATTTGTGCATAGATATAAAAAAAAACACTATAAATACCTTTTTCCCCCCTTATTATAATTGATCACATTCCCCTTACTTCCTCTGTTCTCAGCTGCATAGGAGCTGGGGGGAGGAGAAGCAACAGTACACTGAGCTGATCATTAGAGAAGAGCACAGCTAGAGAACTGACCATGTTGTGTTCTAATGCCTAGCGTGGTCAGTCTTTGATAGAAAAGCAGAGGGGTGGCAGGAACACCTGATAATTCACACAAAGGGAGCAATACAAAGCGAACAGGATACTTTCTCATACAAGTACATGATACAGTAGGCACATATCAGGAATATGAAATGCTGGGGTAACAAACACTTTAACTACTTAAAGACCAGGCCTATTTCTGACATTTTTTGCTTACAATTTAAAATCTGTATTGTTTGATAGAAAAAGAACCCCCATTAATGTCTAAACCGCTGGCAACAAAAGTGAGTACATCCCTAAGTGGAAATGTCCGAATTGGGTCCAATTAGCCATTCTTCCTCCCCGGTGTCATGTGACTCGTTAGTGTTACAAGCTCTCAGGTGTGAATGGGGAGCAGGTGTGATAAATTTGGTGTGATCACTCTCACGCTCTCATATTGGTCAACATGGCACCTCATGACAAAGAACCCTCTGAGGATCTAAAAAAAAAGGATTGCTGCTCTACATAAAGATGGCCTAGGCTATAAGAAGAGCTGCAGTACAGTGGCCAAGACCATACAGTGGTTTACTCTGTAAAGACTCTGGAGAATAAAATGTCAGTCATTGCAAAATTTTTTGTCACGCGGTATTTGCGCAGTGGTCTTTAAAACACAATTTTTTTGGAAAAAATTTGAAAAATCACATTTCACTGCATTTAAAAAATACTAAACAGTAAAGTTAGCCCATTTTTTTGTATATTGTGAAAGATGATGTCACTCCGAGTAAATAGATACCCAACATGTTACGGTTTAAAATTGCGCCCCCCCGTGGGATGGCGACAAACTACGGTCAATAGAGATCTCAATCTGCGACGCTTTAAATTTATTTAACGGTTACCAGTTTAGAGTTAGAGTGTAGCTCTTTTTTTTAATTATTGCCCACGCTCTGGCGATCGCGGCGATACCTCACATGTGTGGTTTGAACAGCGATTTCATTCGCGGCTCGACTTGCGTATACGCTTTTTTTTGTGCGCGAGCGAACGATGACGGGGGTGGCTACATTTTTTTTTTCTATTTATTTTTTCTTTATTTTTAACTTTATTACAGTTTTAAAAAAAAAAAAATCTGATCACTTTTATTGCTGTCACAAGCAATGTAAACATCCCTTGTGACACCAATATGTAGTGACAGGTACACTTTATGGAGGGATCGAGGGTCTAAAAGACCCTCGACCCCTCCACTACACTTCCATGTATGCAAAACGCCGAAAACGGCATTTTTGCATACAGCCGTTTTTTAAATTTGCCGCCTTTTGCAGCACAGTAACCCGGAAGTGACGTCTTGGACGCCGCCTCCGGGTTACGTCATCGGAGACCCGATCAATGCCGTTTCCGGCATTCATCGGGACTCCATCCAGCCGGCGGATGTGCCGGCTGGGTGCTCGGGGCTCCCGCTGGGACGGGAGCCCCGAGCAAAGCCACGGAAGGCAGCGAGAGGGGGGGGGGGGGGACGTCCCCTCCCACTCACCCGGGTAACGATCGAGCGGCTCCCGAGCCGCATCGGTTGTTACCGACGGAAAGCCGTCCGTCGGCTTCAAACCACGGTACCGGGATGATGCCTCTAGCTAGAGGCATCATCCCGGTATAACCCCACAAAGTTACCCGCCGTACCGGTACGTCAGTATGCGGTAAGTGGTTAATGACCAGGCCAGAAAATTTTCTATTGTTACACAGATCCTGCTCCTGGCCAATCAGGAAGAGGGTCTTGAGACCCGTTTCCAGATTGGCCGAATGGAGAAGCCATGCCATTGGGCATGGAGGAGAAGGGAGTCGCAGAAGACAGGAGGAAGAAGCCAAAGCCTCCTGCTGCTGCAGATATCCAGGCAGGGTGAGTGAGCGGGGGTGGGGGGGGGGGCGTCCTGTGCTCTGTACTGTCCCCTGTGTCCTGTCCCCTGTCCTGTCCCCTGTGTCCTGTCCCCTGTCCTGCTGTGGTCCAGGGGGGGGGGATTATGGTGTGTGGCCTGGTGTGGTCCAGGGGGTTATGGTGTGGTCCGTCTGACGCCCCCCCGCCCCGTCCCCCCCGTCCCATGGAGCACCAGCCGCCACTGCCTATATGTCATTTTGAGGAAATGGTTGTACCAGTGTGATGCCTGCAGGTTTTTTTTAAAGCGGTCAGTCGGCTTAATGTGATAACAACCGATAGGGCACAAAGCACAGCGCCCCGAGCCCACCCTTTTTGTTAGCCTATTAGAGCCTCTGGCTCTAATTACGTGGCTAAAAAAAAAAAAAAGCCCCATTGAAGTCCATGCGTCCGGCTCCCCGCATGTAGATTAGGGGGCCGGACACATGGATAGGGGGGGGGGGCGGCGCCCCTGCACCCCCAATGCACCAGCCGCCACTGCGTATAGGTATGTGATTTTGTGGGAAATGGTTAAGCTATACTATGTTATTGGGAACATGTAACAAACATAAAGTAGGTTTTATCTCAATTTGGCTGCGAAAGTAAGTTATGCTATGACAATGGGAACATGTAACAAATATAAAGTAGGGGGTTATCCCAATTTGGTTGCAAAAGAGGAAATACATTTTAAGTGAGAAAAAAAGAACAAAAATGAAAAAACATATATTTTTAAAAATCATATGTTTAGGAGTACAGTTTTGCTTTAAATACAGTAAACCAATTCAGCCCATCAGAATTCACTCTGTTGCAATCAGTACGTGAACAAGTCTGATTGGTTGCTTTGGGTTTTGACACTTAAAAATTACAAATTTTTATTCATGGAGTCCAAATTTGCATATTATTAGAAATGCATTATAAAGGTATGGAACGTTTATATATACTGAGCAATGTTAGTATTTGAAAGATTAACATCTGGAACAGACTTTGATATGCTTACGTGAGTGATTTCTTCATAAAACATTTATCAAACGTTTCATAATAAAAAAAGATGACAGACAAGTGGACGGTTATTTCTGATTCAGATGACAGAAAGAAAGAGAAACAGCTGAGATTTAATAGACAAGGTTACAGCTGCAAATAATTATCCTTGCTCCAGAGGGCAAAAATGTCTGGACTGGAATTGGTACTTGAGTACAGAGAAATACTTGTTCTATCTATCTAGATATGTTCACTAATGGAACGTTTTACTCGCACAGTTTGTGCAGCCGTATAAGACGTTCCCTTGTTTAATAGAAGCTAATGTCTTGTTAAATACATTTCCATAAATAGTGGTACTTCACCATGAGTCGGTGTCAGTAATACGCTACATGATCACCAGGGTGTAATTGTGTATGAGCCATAATAGGCGAGAGATACTAGGCTGATCATACAGTCTGCTTATTATGCATGATTAGATTGTATGAATATGTTCTTATTCACAATGAACCATTGTAGAAAAAGTACATTTATTGAATATAACATAATGTTGCTTACAATGTGGAATCACATATTGTTTTATAACTTTGTGCTGGTTGAATATTCCTGCATTATTTACAATTTATAATGCTAAAAGTGTATCTGATATTTTCTCAGTAGTGGGAGCTTCTTTTACAAACTTAATTTATTGCCTTAGGGCCCTTTCACACGGGCGATCCAATCCGCCTGTCAGTTTTTCAGTTTTTCAGGCGGACCTGATCGGATGCTCCATGCATCCCTATGGGGCAACGGATGTCAGTGGAGACATGTCCGCTGACTCCCACTGCTCTCCGATCCAATCCTGTCCGTGAGATCCAGAGATAGAGCTGTCATCCGCCTGCGCATAATGGACCTCGTCGGAAGGCGCACTGTGTGAAAGGACCCTTAGTAGTATTCTTTTCTTATTCTAAATTATGAACATCACACTTTTTGTAGTATTTGTTGCCTGACGCTCACCAAGAGACAGTTTCAAAGAAAGAGACATTTGTACACAGACATTGCTGACCTCCTTCTAAAAAAGTTAAATGTCTGGTTGTCTCTGACCTTAAAACTTGAGAACCCTTTTTCTTGTTTGCATAGTGTTAACACAGGGGCTGACTGGCAACTTTTGGCCCAGGAGGCAAGTACCAACCAGAACCCCATGGTGCAGAGAATTGGCCCCGCTCCAACTGTCCCTCTTCCCTGGCCTCCTCCTGACCCCCATTCTTTACTCACTGGCCGAATCTGGCTTCCTGACCTGGCCAGCAGGGGGCGGTTGGGTGGAGCTGGGACAGCTTGATCGGGGCTGGCCAGGGGAGAAGAGTCTCCAGTGGTGAATGGAACCGGCCTCTGTTCAAACACAGTTTACACCATCCATGCTGGGGGGGGGGGGGGGGAGGCCTGCTCTCTGTCCTTGTCTTTTTCCCGCACTCAGTAGGTCAGCGGTGGAGACTTTACACTTCTCTTCGCCAGGATTCAGAAGCGGTGCAGCCCTTTTAGTGGACATCGGAGGGGCCTGGGGGGCAATTGCGCCCCTGCCCCCTTGCCCAGTCCTCCCCTGCGTTAACACATGTGCATTGAAACACCTTTCCTTTTCCCCACTATTTATACTCTTTCCAGTTTAGCTATACGTTGTCCTGGTTGTTGGCTAAGGGCCATATTTGCCAACAGGCTCTTCCTCCTTCAGAACAATGACTTTCAGACTCTAATGTATCTCCCTTTACATAATCCTGTACATTTTTTGATGGTCCCCTTGATTGTCAACATGTTTAATACTATGTTGCACATTCTAATGACCTAATAATGAAATAAACTTGCTGTAATGACTCAGATTCTTTAAATATTTAAAGAATGTATAAAAACACATGTGCGTTGAAATTAATGGGATACAACACACCCCAACATTTAAAAAATGGACGTGACCCTTTCTCTTTAACACATCATTGTGCATTGTATCCTGCTTACATACGTTGATGATGCGTCATTTTGTAATGCACGTAGGACACGTGACCGGTAGTCGGAAGGACCATTTTGGAACGCACGTGGAAGTCGGCGTTTCCTAGTATTCCCTACCTGAGTGCATACCGTTCAGGGTGCACCACTCGTGTCCCTTATTGTTTTATTATTCGGTCTGTCTCTTATGGCATGTAATATTTTTTTATGAGGAACCCTTATATTTTAAATAAAAACATTTTTTTAATGGACTACACTATGAGGCTTCCTTATATTTTTTGATACCCGATACCACACGGAGTCCATATACAGGGATATACAGGAGGACCTATAACCAGGAACTGTGGGATGATCGAGGGTATCGCAGACCCTACTGGGAGGAGGAAAAGCTTCTCTTGAGCCTGAATGATCCCCCTTGCCGTAGGGCGGGAGGGGATCCATCACCTCTGGTGAGTTTTCCTGACACACACCCCCCGAGCACAACGGTGGTCCCTCGATCTCCACTCCAAGCACTACTCTTTTCGGACCTGTCCCTGGGTTTCTTTTGTATCTACATCCCTGCATGCTGTATACCTATACTCAGCACAGGCGTACATAGGACTGACTTCTGTGGACACTTAATAACTTGCTGCTTTCAAAAGGGCACTATTTTTTGGTCTTCCTTAGAGCTGCTTGTTTTATCACCTATTGCAGTGGTTCCCAACTCCGGTCCTCGGGACCCACCAACAGGCCAGGTTTGCAAGATAACTAAATTACATCACAGGTGATCTAATTTGCTGCTCAGTGATTGCAGTATTCTAGTCTGCATCCCCCAAGGTAATACTTAAAATCTGGCCTGTTAGTGGGTCCCGAGGACCGGAATTGAGAACCACTGACCTATTGGATAAGTGCCTATATTGTGTGTGGGTCCTCACTATTGCATATATACATATATATTGGTTCACATCTTTTATTGCATATTTTTTGTAAACACCACTATTTGAGGTATTATTCACAATTTACTTAAAAATATTTTTTTATCTGCACATTTGTATATTTGCAAGCGCAAAACCGTGGGGTGTATTGCCCCTCTTCTTTTAATTTTTTATATTTTTTCTCCGTGGCAGGAGGAGGTTTTAGCGGCTGCACATTTAATTAATATATTTTATATATATATTTCTATATAAACACTATTACTCTGTGGTGCACAGACATACGTTTTTTATTATTTTCCATTTATTGTTATTTTTAGTATCACTCTTAGAGGGGATCCATAGGCGCAGGTGTACCCCCCCCCCCCTTCTTTATATGAGGGATAGGGTACTACCTCATCAAAATTTTAAAATTGGTTTCCTTAATTGATTTGTGGTTAAAGGAGAATCTCGAGTAGAGATAGAGGCCTGTGTAAAGAGGTGTGAGTATATATGGATTGTGGGTCATAGTAGGGGGGGCAATTTCAGTACATGTGGTAGATAGAGATGTATAGAACTGTTCGCCGGCGAACAGTTCCCGGCGAACTTAGCGTGTTCGCGTTCGCCGCTGCCGGCGAACATATGCGATGTTCGGTCCGCCCCCCATAAGACATCATTGAGGCAAACTTTGACCCTGAACTTTACAGTCAGCAGACACATTTCCAGCCAATCAGCGTACCTCCCTCCCACACCCTCCCACCTCCTATAAATAAGCAAGGGCAGCATCCATCTTAGATCATTCTGAAGCAGTGTGTGTAGTGAGAGTAGGGAGAGAGCTGCTGCTGCTGCTGCTGCTGTTAAGCTAGGGACAGTTAGTCAGTGTTCCTGGTCTTGCAGTGTTCTTGGTCCACTACTGCTGTAATATCAGCACCCCAAAAAGCCCTTCTAAGGGCTGGTATTAGTGTTTTTTTTTATATATATATATATATATATATATATATATATATATATATATATACCTAGCGTCCCCAAAAGCCCTTTTAAGGGCTGGTAATTGAGTTGTTTCTTCATATATATATATATATCTATATCTATCTAGTGTCCCCAAAAGCCCTTTTAAGGGCTGGTAATTGAGGATTTTTTTATTTATATATATACATATATATATATATAATAAACAGGCAAAAAATTTTGGGGGAGCATACCCATGTATTTCCAAAGCTGCTGCAGCTATGAACCAAAAGACATGTATATTAAAAAAAAATAGCGCGCAAATGCAAAAGAAATTACTGCCAAATCTGAAGAGAGTCCATAAATAAAAATGGGGGTTTGGTCCCACCATATGGCCATATCGTGCTCAAGCCCACCACTGCGTCAAAGTACCCCATTATCAGTGGGTCCTACACTATCCATGAAAAAGAGATGAATCCAGCCCTTCTAACCCTTGGAGATAACACTCCTTGCTGGGAAAAATGTGCAAATGCACTACAGGGGACTCCTCCTATATCCACTTGATGGTGGACACTGATTGAGTACAGGTGTATGTGGGGGGTGGGGAGGGCTGCTCAACCTCGATAGTCTGGTCAGACCGAATACATAATAAACAGGCAAAAAATTTTGGGGGAGCATACCCATGTATTTCCAAAGCTGCTGCAGCTATGAACCAAAAGACATGTATATTAAAAAAAAAATAGCGCGCAAATGCAAAAGAAATTACTGCCAAATCTGAAGAGAGTCCATAAATAAAAATGGGGGTTTGGTCCCACCATATGGCCATATCGTGCTCAAGCCCACCACTGCGTCAAAGTACCCCATTATCAGTGGGTCCTACACTATCCATGAAAAAGAGATGAATCCAGCCCTTCTAACCCTTGGAGATAACACTCCTTGCTGGGAAAAATGTGCAAATGCACTACAGGGGACTCCTCCTATATCCACTTGATGGTGGACACTGATTGAGTACAGGTGTATGTGGGGGGTGGGGAGGGCTGCTCAACCTCGATAGTCTGGTCAGACCGAATACATAATAAACAGGCAAAAAATTTTGGGGGAGCATACCCATGTATTTCCAAAGCTGCTGCAGCTATGAACCAAAAGACATGTATATTAAAAAAAAATAGCGCGCAAATGCAAAAGAAATTACTGCCAAATCTGAAGAGAGTCCATAAATAAAAATGGGGGTTTGGTCCCACCATATGGCCATATCGTGCTCAAGCCCACCACTGCGTCAAAGTACCCCATTATCAGTGGGTCCTACACTATCCATGAAAAAGAGATGAATCCAGCCCTTCTAACCCTTGGAGATAACACTCCTTGCTGGGAAAAATGTGCAAATGCACTACAGGGGACTCCTCCTATATCCACTTGATGGTGGACACTGATTGAGTACAGGTGTATGTGGGGGGTGGGGAGGGCTGCTCAACCTCGATAGTCTGGTCAGACCGAATACATAATAAACAGGCAAAAGATTTTGGGGGAGCATACCCATGTATTTCCAAAGCTGCTGCAGCTATGAACCAAAAGACATGTATATTAAAAAAAAAAATAGCGCTCAAATGCAAAAGAAATTACTGCCAAATCTGAAGAGAGTCCATAAATAAAAATGGGGGTTTGGTCCCACCATATGGCCATATCGTGCTCAAGCCCACCACTGCGTCAAAGTACCCCATTATCAGTGGGTCCTACACTATCCATGAAAAAGAGATGAATCCAGCCCTTCTAACCCTTGGAGATAACACTCCTTGCTGGGAAAAATGTGCAAATGCACTACAGGGGACTCCTCCTATATCCACTTGATGGTGGACACTGATTGAGTACAGGTGTATGTGGGGGGTGGGGAGGGCTGCTCAACCTCGATAGTCTGGTCAGACCGAATACATAATAAACAGGCAAAAAATTTTGGGGGAGCATACCCATGTATTTCCAAAGCTGCTGCAGCTATGAACCAAAAGACATGTATATTAAAAAAAAATAGCGCGCAAATGCAAAAGAAATTACTGCCAAATCTGAAGAGAGTCCATAAATAAAAATGGGGGTTTGGTCCCACCATATGGCCATATCGTGCTCAAGCCCACCACTGCGTCAAAGTACCCCATTATCAGTGGGTCCTACACTATCCATGAAAAAGAGATGAATCCAGCCCTTCTAACCCTTGGAGATAACACTCCTTGCTGGGAAAAATGTGCAAATGCACTACAGGGGACTCCTCCTATATCCACTTGATGGTGGACACTGATTGAGTACAGGTGTATGTGGGGGGTGGGGAGGGCTGCTCAACCTCGATAGTCTGGTCAGACCGAATACATAATAAACAGGCAAAAAATTTTGGGGGAGCATACCCATGTATTTCCAAAGCTGCTGCAGCTATGAACCAAAAGACATGTATATTAAAAAAAAAAATAGCGCGCAAATGCAAAAGAAATTACTGCCAAATCTGAAGAGAGTCCATAAATAAAAATGGGGGTTTGGTCCCACCATATGGCCATATCGTGCTCAAGCCCACCACTGCGTCAAAGTACCCCATTATCAGTGGGTCCTACACTATCCATGAAAAAGAGATGAATCCAGCCCTTCTAACCCTTGGAGATAACACTCCTTGCTGGGAAAAATGTGCAAATGCACTACAGGGGACTCCTCCTATATCCACTTGATGGTGGACACTGATTGAGTACAGGTGTATGTGGGGGGTGGGGAGGGCTGCTCAACCTCGATAGTCTGGTCAGACCGAATACATAATAAACAGGCAAAAAATTTTGGGGGAGCATACCCATGTATTTCCAAAGCTGCTGCAGCTATGAACCAAAAGACATGTATATTAAAAAATAAATAAAAATAAAATATTAAAAAAAATAGCGCGCAAATGCAAAAGAAATTACTGCCAAATCTGAAGAGAGTCCATAAATAAAAATGGGGGTTTGGTCCCACCATATGGCCATATCGTGCTCAAGCCCACCACTGCGTCAAAGTACCCCATTATCAGTGGGTCCTACACTATCCATGAAAAAGAGATGAATCCAGCCCTTCTAACCCTTGGAGATAACACTCCTTGCTGGGAAAAATGTGCAAATGCACTACAGGGGACTCCTCCTATATCCACTTGATGGTGGACACTGATTGAGTACAGGTGTATGTGGGGGGTGGGGAGGGCTGCTCAACCTCGATAGTCTGGTCAGACCGAATACATAATAAACAGGCAAAAAAATTTGGGGGAGCATACCCATGTATTTCCAAAGCTGCTGCAGCTATGAACCAAAAGACATGTATATTAAAAAAAAAATAGCGCGCAAATGCAAAAGAAATTACTGCCAAATCTGAAGAGAGTCCATAAATAAAAATGGGGGTTTGGTCCCACCATATGGCCATATCGTGCTCAAGCCCACCACTGCGTCAAAGTACCCCATTATCAGTGGGTCCTACACTATCCATGAAAAAGAGATGAATCCAGCCCTTCTAACCCTTGGAGATAACACTCCTTGCTGGGAAAAATGTGCAAATGCACTACAGGGGACTCCTCCTATATCCACTTGATGGTGGACACTGATTGAGTACAGGTGTATGTGGGGGGTGGGGAGGGCTGCTCAACCTCGATAGTCTGGTCAGACCGAATACATAATAAACAGGCAAAAAATTTTGGGGGAGCATACCCATGTATTTCCAAAGCTGCTGCAGCTATGAACCAAAAGACATGTATATTAAAAAAAATAGCGCGCAAATGCAAAAGAAATTACTGCCAAATCTGAAGAGAGTCCATAAATAAAAATGGGGGTTTGGTCCCACCATATGGCCATATCGTGCTCAAGCCCACCACTGCGTCAAAGTACCCCATTATCAGTGGGTCCTACACTATCCATGAAAAAGAGATGAATCCAGCCCTTCTAACCCTTGGAGATAACACTCCTTGCTGGGAAAAATGTGCAAATGCACTACAGGGGACTCCTCCTATATCCACTTGATGGTGGACACTGATTGAGTACAGGTGTATGTGGGGGGTGGGGAGGGCTGCTCAACCTCGATAGTCTGGTCAGACCGAATACATAATAAACAGGCAAAAAATTTTGGGGGAGCATACCCATGTATTTCCAAAGCTGCTGCAGCTATGAACCAAAAGACATGTATATTAAAAAAAAATAGCGCGCAAATGCAAAAGAAATTACTGCCAAATCTGAAGAGAGTCCATAAATAAAAATGGGGGTTTGGTCCCACCATATGGCCATATCGTGCTCAAGCCCACCACTGCGTCAAAGTACCCCATTATCAGTGGGTCCTACACTATCCATGAAAAAGAGATGAATCCAGCCCTTCTAACCCTTGGAGATAACACTCCTTGCTGGGAAAAATGTGCAAATGCACTACAGGGGACTCCTCCTATATCCACTTGATGGTGGACACTGATTGAGTACAGGTGTATGTGGGGGGTGGGGAGGGCTGCTCAACCTCGATAGTCTGGTCAGACCGAATACATAATAAACAGGCAAAAAATTTTGGGGGAGCATACCCATGTATTTCCAAAGCTGCTGCAGCTATGAACCAAAAGACATGTATATTAAAAAAAAATAGCGCGCAAATGCAAAAGAAATTACTGCCAAATCTGAAGAGAGTCCATAAATAAAAATGGGGGTTTGGTCCCACCATATGGCCATATCGTGCTCAAGCCCACCACTGCGTCAAAGTACCCCATTATCAGTGGGTCCTACACTATCCATGAAAAAGAGATGAATCCAGCCCTTCTAACCCTTGGAGATAACACTCCTTGCTGGGAAAAATGTGCAAATGCACTACAGGGGACTCCTCCTATATCCACTTGATGGTGGACACTGATTGACGCAGTGGTGGGCTTGAGCACGATATGGCCATATGGTGGGACCAAACCCCCATTTTTATTTATGGACTCTCTTCAGATTTGGCAGTAATTTCTTTTGCATTTGCGCGCTATTTTTTTTTTAATATACATGTCTTTTGGTTCATAGCTGCAGCAGCTTTGGAAATACATGGGTATGCTCCCCCAAAATTTTTTGCCTGTTTATTATGTATTCGGTCTGACCAGACTATCGAGGTTGAGCAGCCCTCCCCACCCCCCACATACACCTGTACTCAATCAGTGTCCACCATCAAGTGGATATAGGAGGAGTCCCCTGTAGTGCATTTGCACATTTTTCCCAGCAAGGAGTGTTATCTCCAAGGGTTAGAAGGGCTGGATTCATCTCTTTTTCATGGATAGTGTAGGACCCACTGATAATGGGGTACTTTGACGCAGTGGTGGGCTTGAGCACGATATGGCCATATGGTGGGACCAAACCCCCATTTTTATTTATGGACTCTCTTCAGATTTGGCAGTAATTTCTTTTGCATTTGCGCGCTATTTTTTTTTAATATACATGTCTTTTGGTTCATAGCTGCAGCAGCTTTGGAAATACATGGGTATGCTCCCCCAAAATTTTTTGCCTGTTTATTATGTATTCGGTCTGACCAGACTATCGAGGTTGAGCAGCCCTCCCCACCCCCCACATACACCTGTACTCAATCAGTGTCCACCATCAAGTGGATATAGGAGGAGTCCCCTGTAGTGCATTTGCACATTTTTCCCAGCAAGGAGTGTTATCTCCAAGGGTTAGAAGGGCTGGATTCATCTCTTTTTCATGGATAGTGTAGGACCCACTGATAATGGGGTACTTTGACGCAGTGGTGGGCTTGAGCACGATATGGCCATATGGTGGGACCAAACCCCCATTTTTATTTATGGACTCTCTTCAGATTTGGCAGTAATTTCTTTTGCATTTGCGCGCTATTTTTTTTTTAATATACATGTCTTTTGGTTCATAGCTGCAGCAGCTTTGGAAATACATGGGTATGCTCCCCCAAAATTTTTTGCCTGTTTATTATGTATTCGGTCTGACCAGACTATCGAGGTTGAGCAGCCCTCCCCACCCCCCACATACACCTGTACTCAATCAGTGTCCACCATCAAGTGGATATAGGAGGAGTCCCCTGTAGTGCATTTGCACATTTTTCCCAGCAAGGAGTGTTATCTCCAAGGGTTAGAAGGGCTGGATTCATCTCTTTTTCATGGATAGTGTAGGACCCACTGATAATGGGGTACTTTGACGCAGTGGTGGGCTTGAGCACGATATGGCCATATGGTGGGACCAAACCCCCATTTTTATTTATGGACTCTCTTCAGATTTGGCAGTAATTTCTTTTGCATTTGCGCGCTATTTTTTTTTAATATATATATATATATATAGTGTCCCCAAAAGCCCTTTTAAGGGCTGGTAAGGTAATAGATTTTTTTCTTTATATATATATATATATCTATTGTACACTGCAGTTGCCTGCCCGCTGTGTGTGAGAGGCCACAGACCTACCACAGACTGTACTGTGTGCACACCACACTCATTTCGGGTGGCACAGGCACAGTACCTGGCATTTTAAAAAATATTTTTTTTTCCTCTGTCATAATTGCAGTGAGTGCTGTGTCAGGTCCACAGAGTGCACTGTACCCACTGCAGTGCACTGCCCACCACTGATATATATACGTTGGCACAGCATCTTGTTGCAATAAATTGAAAAAAAAAATATTTTTTATTATTGCAGTTGCCTGGGCTGCCAGTGACTGTCAGGTCCACAGAGTGTACTGTGCCCACTGCAGTGCCACTGTGTGCCCACCCACCACTGATATATAAGGTGGCACAGCAGCTTGCAAAGTAAAAAAAAAATATATATTTTTTTAAATTGCAGTTGCCTGGGTGCCAGTGACTGCTGTCAGGTCCACAGAGAGTGTACTGTGCCACTGCCCACCCACCACTGATATATAAGGTGGCACAGCAGCTTGCAAAGTAAAAAAAATATATATATTTTTTTAAATTGCAGTTGCCTGGGTGCCAGTGACTGCTGTCAGGTCCACAGAGAGTGTACTGTGCCACTGCCCACCCACCACTGATATATAAGGTGGCACAGCAGCTTGCAAAGTAAAAAATATATATATATTTTTTTAAATTGCAGTTGCCTGGGTGCCAGTGACTGCTGTCAGGTCCACAGAGAGTGTACTGTGCCACTGCACACCCACCACTGATATATAAGGTGGCACAGCAGCTTGCAAAGTAAAAAAATATATATATATTTTTTAAATTGCAGTTGTCTGGGTGCCAGTGACTGCTGTCAGGTCCACAGAGAGTGTACTGTGCCACTGCCCACCCACCACTGATATATAAGGTGGCAGAGCAGCTTGCAAAGTAAAAAAAAATATATATATTTTTTAAATTGCAGTTGCCTGGGTGCCAGTGACTGCTGTCAGGTCCACAGAGAGTGTACTGTGCCACTGCCCACCCACCACTGATATATAAGGTGGCACAGCAGCTTGCACTCATAGTACAACAGTAACAACACATTAAAAAAAAAATGACAGGCAGAGGCAGGCCACCCCGCAAGGGCCGTCGTGGTCGTGGTGCTGTGATTTCCTTAGGCCCTAGAATAATGCCCAGTGTTCAGAGGCCACCACAGACCCTGAACTCAAAAAATTCTGAGGCCATAGTTGACTGGCTTACACAGGACACCCAATCGTCTACAGCTTCCGCTCGGAACCTTAATGCACCATCCTCCTCCAGCTCAGCTTCGGGCACCTCTCAATTTACCACTCGCCAGCCCGCCGGCACCACCACCAACACTAGCACCACAGCCGCTTCACTTGATCCGTCAGAGGAGTTATTTTCACATCAGTTTGAAGAAATAAGTGATGCGCAACTATTAGTGCCAGAGGATGTAGATAACGGGGATATGTCTCAGTCAGGCAGCATTATACACATGGACGTACATTGTGATGATGATGATGTTGTACCTGCTGCTGCTGCCTTTGCTGAGTTGTCAAGTGAAGCGGCTGATGATGACGATGTGTCTGTGGATGTCACCTGGGTGCCTGCTCGAAGAGCAGAAGAAGAGGGGGAAAGTTCAGATGGGGAGACAGAGAGGAGGAGGAGACGAGTTGGAAGCAGGGGGAGGAGGTCATCGCAAGGAGCTAGTGGCGCAGTCAGACAGCATGTAGATTCGGCACCCGGGGTCAGCCAGACAGCACGCCAATCAACGCAAGCTGTTGCCACCACCAGAATGCCGTCCTTGCAAAGCTCAGCAGTGTGGCATTTTTTTTGTGTGTCTGCCTCTGATATCAGCGATGCCATTTGTAACCTGTGCCAAAAGAAACTGAGTCGTGGGAAGTCCAACACCCACCTAGGTACAACTGCTTTGCGAAGGCACATGATCTCACATCACAAACGCCTATGGGATCAACACATGAGTAAAAGCAGCACACAAACTGAAAGCCACCATCCTCCTCCTGGTCCAGCATCTTCAGCCACGTCAACCACTGCTGTCCTCCATGCCCCCTATCAACAACCCGCCCCTCCGCCTCTCACCTTCAGCAGTTCCTGCTCGTCACCTGCCCACAGTCAGGTGTCTGTGAAGGAAATGTTTGAGCGCAAAAAGCCAATCTCGCAGAGTCACCCCCTTGCCCGGCGTCTGACAGCTGGCTTGTCGGAACTCTTAGCCCGCCAGCTTTTACCATACAAGCTGGTGGAGTCTGAGGCCTTCAAAAAATTTGTCGCTATTGGGACACCGCAGTGGAAGGTACCCGGCCGAAATTATTTTTCACAAAAGGCAATCCCCAACCTGTACTCTATTGTGGAAAAGGAAATCATGTCACGTCTGGCACACAGTGTTGGGGCAAGGGTCCATCTGACCACTGATAGCTGGTCTGCAAAGCACGGTCAGGGCAGGTATATAACGTACACTGCGCATTGGGTAAACCTGCTGGCGGCTGCCAAGCATGGAATGCGTGGCTCTGCTGCAGAGGAGTTGGTGACACCGCCACGACTTGCAGGCAGGCCTGCTGCCACCTCCTCTACTCCTCCTACTCCATCCTCTTTGCTAACCTCCTCGGCTGAGTCCTCTTCTGCTGTTGCGTCTTGCTCCACACCAACTGCACCCCCCCAGCTCCCCAGGGGCTATTCCACATGCCGGATACGACAGTGTCACGCTGTCTTGGGGTTGACTTGCCTGAAAGCAGAGAGTCACACCGGACCAGCACTACTGTCCGCCCTGAATGCACAGGTGGATCAGTGGCTGACCCCGCACCAACTGGAGATCGGCAAAGTGGTGTGTGACAACGGGAGCAATTTGTTGGCGGCATTGAATTTGGGCAAGTTGACACATGTGCCGTGCATGGCACATGTGTTGAATCTGATTGTGCAACGTTTTGTGCAGAAGTACCCAGGCTTACAGGACGTCCTCAAGCAGGCCAGGAAGGTGTGTGGCCATTTCAGGCGTTCCTACACGGCCATGGCGCACTTTGCAGATATTCAGCGGCGAAACAACATGCCAGTGAGGCGCTTGATTTGCGACAGCCCGACACGTTGGAATTCAACACTGCTAATGTTCGACCGCCTGCTCCAACAAGAAAAAGCGGTCAATGAGTATTTGTATGACCGGGGTGCTAGGACAGCCTCTGCGGAGCTGGGTATTTTTTTGCCACGCTACTGGACGCTCATGCGCAATGCCTGTAGGCTCATGCGTCCTTTTGAGGAGGTGACAAACCTAGTGAGTCGCACTGAAGGCACCATCAGCGACATCATCCCATATGTTTTTTTCCTGGAGCGTGCCCTGCGAAGAGTGCTGGATCAGGCCGTAGATGAGCGTGAAGAGGAAGAGGAAGAGTTGTGGTCACCATCACCACCACCAGAAACAGCCTTACCATCGATTGCTGGACCTGCGGCAACACTGGAAGAGGAGTGTGAGGAAGAGGAGTCAGAGGAGGAATGTGGCTTTGAGGAGGAGGAACACCAACCACAGCAGGCATCCCAGGGTGCTCGTTGTCACCTATCTGGTACCCGTGGTGTTGTACGTGGCTGGGGGGAAGAACACACCTTCAATGACATCAGTGAGGACGAGGAATTGGACATGAGTAGCTCGGCATCCAACCTTGTGCAAATGGGGTCTTTCATGCTGTCATGCCTGTTGAGAGACCCTCGTATAAAAAGGCTGAAGGAGAACGACCTGTACTGGGTGGCCACGCTACTAGACCCCCGGTATAAGCAGAAAGTCTGTGATATGTTACCCAATTACCGGCAGTCGCAAAGGATGCAGCAGCTACAAAATAAGTTAAAAACTATGCTCTACACAGCGTATAAGGGTGATGTCACAGCACAACGGGAATCCAACAGGGGAAGAGGTGAAAGTAATCCTCCTCCTACCACCACAACCACGCCGGCAAGGACAGGACGCTTTACAGACGTCTTGTTGATGGAGGACATGCGGAGCTTTTTTAGTCCTATGCATCGCCACAGCCCTTCGGGGTCCACCCTCAGAGAACGACTCGACCGACAGGTAGCAGACTACCTTGCCTTAACTGCAGATATCGACACTCTGAGGAGCGATGAACCCCTTGACTACTGGGTGTGCAGGCTTGACCTGTGGCCTGAGCTATCCCAGTTTGCCATTGAACTTCTGGCCTGCCCCGCTTCAAGTGTGCTGTCAGAAAGGACCTTCAGCGCAGCAGGAGGTATTGTCACTGAGAAGAGAAGTCGCCTAGGTCAAAAAAGTCTTGATTACCTCACGTTTATTAAGATGAATGAGGCATGGATCCCGAAGGGACTGACAGTGGGGGATGCATTTGACTAAAAAAGGCCTGGTGATGACTGAGATGCCTTGGCCTAAAAATGGTCCACACGCTGCTGTATATAATCATTCTCTGCATGCCGGATGACTTACGTGACGTCTCCGCCACCAACTACGGTTCAAGCCGCAATGTTTTAGTGCACTTTCTGCCTTAAAACCTCAATTTTTCAGGCCGCTGCTACAGCAGCGGCTGCAACAATACCTACTTTTTCATGCATGTGTACATGCCTAATTTTTCTGGCCTCTGGTGCTACACTGTGGCTGCAAAAAAACAAAAAACAAAAAAAAAGGCACATACATGTGTCAATTCCCCTTCGTGATCGTTACCTTGTCGTGGTGAAGGGGCTTGCGTATCACAATGAAGCGATCACCTCTAGGATTGTGTTGGCACACCCCAGATGATAAGGTCGTTGCTTCATTGTGTACAGACCAAAAGCGATCCGCAGGATAATTTTTCCTAAAAAAAAACATTCATTTTCTTTCATTCTTTCTGCGGAGCTGGGTATTTTTTGGCCGCGTTACTGAATGCTCATGAACAATGGCTGTAGGCTCATGCGTCCTTTTGCGGAGATGACAACCCTGGTGGTCAGTCGAACCCAAGGCAACATCATCGACCTCATCCCATATGCGTTTTTTCTGGAGCGTGCCCTGCGAAGAGTACTGGATCAGGCTGTAGATGAGCATGAAGAGGAAGAGTTGTGGTCCTCATCACCACCAGAAGCAGCCTTGTCGTTGTCAATTGCTGGACCTGTGGCAACGCAGAGAGAGGAGTCTGAAGAAAAGAAGTCAGAGGAGGAAGGTGGCTTTGAGGAGGTGGAATACCAGCCACAGCAGGCGTCCCAGGGGGCTTGTTCTCACCTTTCGGGGACTCTTGGTGTTGTATGTGGCTGGGTGGAGGAAGAGACCTTCAATGATGTCAGTGAGGACAAGGAACGGGACATGGCTAGCTTGGTATCCAACCTTGTGCAAATTGGGAGTTTGCGGTTGTGCAAATGGACTGACTGACTGTTAAACGGGGAGTTTGGTCTGTCAGAGTTTGGTCTGTCACTGTGAAGCGGGCGACGGGCGTAACCCTTACACTACTTGACCGATAAAACATCATACCTGATCGTATTCACACACTGGATGTTTTAGTGCTGGTTTACACTGCCGCTACCACTAAAGTAGCGTCGCTTCCAGTGCGACTTTGGCGCGACTTAGCGCGACTTTGGCGCGACCTCATCGCGAGGTGACTTTTTATTTGGCCAATCACAATATCATGTTTTGTGACCGTCACCTAATTTCCTTTTCCTGTTTTTTGTTTTACATATTTCCCCATGTGTGCAGTGTTGTCTGTGTCATAGCTCAACTGATAGGCATGTTTGCCTTGGCATATCATATTTCAGCTTGCCAGAAAGAAAAAAAGACAGCTGGAAAGACACTGCATTAGTTTTCTACTAAAAATCATAAGAAAAATGCTGTTTTTTTTGGGTTGTGGACATACTACAGAGCTGAAACTTGACAGGTACACTTTTTAGACCCCCCAGACACTAAATACAAAAAATGACATGCCTGCCTAAAAAAATGCCCGATAAATGCCTGCAAGAGAAAAAGCCAGCCGCAGAGAAGCCGTATTCCTGAAAATATAAGAAAAATGCTGTTTTTTAGGGGTTCTGGACATGCTACAGAGCTGAAACTTGACAGGTACACTTTTTAGACCCCCCAGACACTAAATACAAAAAATGACATGCCTGCCTAAAAAAATGCCCGATAAATGCCTGCAAGAGAAAAAGACAGCCGCAGAGAAGCCGTATTCCTGAAAATATAAGAAAAATGCTGTTTTTTTTGGGTTGTGGACATGCTACAGAGCTGAAACTTGACAGGTACACTTTTGTGACCCCCCAGACACTAAATACAAAAAATGACATGCCTGCCTAAAAAAATGCCCGATAAATGCCTGCAAGAGAAAAAGACAGCCGCAGAGAAGCCGTATTCCTGAAAATATAAGAAAAATGCTGTTTTTTAGGGGTTCTGGACATGCTACAGAGCTGAAACTTGACAGGTACACTTTTTAGACCCCCCAGACACTAAATACAAAAAATGACATGCCTGCCTAAAAAAATGCCCGCTAAATGCCTGCAAGAGAAAAAGCCAGCCGCAGAGAAGCCATATTCCTGAAAATATAAGAAAAATGCTGTTTTTTAGGGGTTCTGGACATGCTACAGAGCTGAAACTTCACAGGTACACTTTTTAGACCCCCCAGATGCTAAATCCAAAGAAATTTTTTATTTTTATTTTTTTTAATTTTTCCAATAATTGGCTCTCTATCAAAAAATTATAATTTTTAAGAACTTTTTTTTGCGTGATCCCTCTCCGGCATGCCACAGTCCAGGTGTTAGTCCCCTTGAAACAACTTTTCCATCACTATTGTGGCCAGAAAGAGTCCCTGTGTGTTTTAAAATTCGCCTGCCTATTGAAGTCTATGGCGGTTCGCCCGGTTCGCCGGTTCGCGAACATTTGCCGATGTTCGCGTTCGCCGTTCGCGAACGGCGAATTTTAGGTTCGCGACATCACTAGTGGTAGAACGTCATAGCGCCACGGAGCACCCTTTAATGGTATATCCGTTTGAGCTTGTTCAATTTGCGCCCAGAGCTTGGTGACATAATGACAATGCCAATCAATAAGCCTACCTAGATGGGTTGCCTGATAATATTTCAATACATCGGGAATTGCTAGTCCTCCATACTGTTCAGGTAGAGAGAGTTGGCATTCAGGGAGACGAGATGAATGCGCCCAGATGAATTTGATGAATAGGGTGTGCACTTGCTTAAAATAATGGGAGGGTATCCCTATCAGTAGGGCTTGAAAGAGGTATAGATATTTTGGCAGGATGCACAATTTAGCTTTACTTTTTTAACATACAACCAATACCTATCTAGAACAGGCAGGTGCCTGCATGTCAGGTCTGAGCCTCTGTAGAGTTCCCTAGGTGCTTGCATGTTAGGTCTGAGCCTCTGTAGAGTTTCCTAGGTGCCTGCTTGTTAGGTCTGAGCCTCTGTAGAGTTCCCTAGGTGCCTGCTTGTTAGGTCTGAGCCTCTGTAGAGTTCCCTAGGTACTTGCATGTTAGGTCTGAGCCTCTGTAGAGTTCCCTAGGTGCCTGCATGTCAGGTCTGAGCCTCTGTAGAGTTCCCTAGGTGCCTGCATGTCAGGTCTGAGCCTCTGTAGAGTTCCCTAGGTGCATGCATGTCAGGTCTGAGCTTCTGTAGAGTTCCCTAGGTGCATTCATGTCAGGTCTGAGCCTCTGTAGAGTTCCCTAGGTGCATGCATGTCAGGTCTGAGCCTCTGTAGAGTTCCCTAGGTGCATTCATGTCAGGTCTGAGCCTCTGTAGAGTTCCCTAGGTGCATGCATGTCAGGTCTGAGCCTCTGTAGAGTTCCCTAGGTGCCTGCATGTCAGGTCTGAGCCTCTGTAGAGTTCCCTAGGTGCCTGCATGTTAGGTCTGAGCCTCTGTAGAGTTCTCTAGGTGCCTGCATGTCAGGTCTGAGCCTCTGTAGAGTTCCCTAGGTGCATTCATGTCAGGTCTGAGCCTCTGTAGAGTTCCCTAGGTGCATGCATGTCAGGTCTGAGCCTCTGTAGAGTTCCCTAGGTGCTTGCATGTTAGGTCTGAGCCTCTGTAGAGTTCCCTAGGTGCTTGCATGTTAGATCTGAGCCTCTGTAGAGTTCCCTAGGTGCATTCATGTCAGGTCTGAGCCTCTGTAGAGTTCCCTAGGTGCATGCATGTCAGGTCTGAGCCTCTGTAGAGTTCCCTAGGTGCTTGCATGTCAGGTCTGAGCCTCTGTAGAGTTCCCTAGGTGCTTTCATGTTAGATCTGAGCCTCTGTAGAGTTCCCTAGGTACTTGCATGTTAGATCTGAGCCTCTGTAGAGTTCCCTAGGTGCATGCTTGTTAGGTCTGAGCCTCTGTAGAGTTCCCTAGGTGCCTGCATGTCAGGTCTGAGCCTCTGTAGAGTTCCCTAGGTGCATGCATGTCAGGTCTGAGCCTCTGTAGAGTTCCCTAGGTACCTGCATGTCAGGTCTGAGCCTCTGTAGAGTTCCCTAGGTGCCTGCATGTCAGGTCTGAGCCTCTGTAGAGTTCCCTAGGTGCCTGCATGTCAGGTCTGAGCCTCTGTAGAGTTCCCTAGGTGCATGCATGTCAGGTCTGAGCCTCTGTAGAGTTCCCTAGGTGCATTCATGTCAGGTCTGAGCCTCTGTAGAGTTCCCTAGGTGCATGCATGTCAGGTCTGAGCCTCTGTAGAGTTCCCTAGGTGCATTCATGTCAGGTCTGAGCCTCTGTAGAGTTCCCTAGGTGCCTGCATGTTAGGTCTGAGCCTCTGTAGAGTTCTCTAGGTGCCTGCATGTCAGGTCTGAGCCTCTGTAGAGTTCCCTAGGTGCATTCATGTCAGGTCTGAGCCTCTGTAGAGTTCCCTAGGTGCATGCATGTCAGGTCTGAGCCTCTGTAGAGTTCCCTAGGTGCTTGCATGTTAGGTCTGAGCCTCTGTAGAGTTCCCTAGGTGCTTGCATGTTAGGTCTGAGCCTCTGTAGAGTTCCCTAGGTGCTTGCATGTCAGGTCTGAGCCTCTGTAGAGTTCCCTAGGTACCTGCATGTCAGGTCTGAGCATCTGTAGAGTTCCCTAGGTGCTTTCATGTCAGGTCTGAGCCTCTGTAGAGTTCCCTAGGTGCCTGCATGTTAGGTCTGAGCCTCTGTAGAGTTCCCTAGGTGCCTGCATGTTAGGTCTGAGCCTCTGTAGAGTTCCCTAGGTGCCTGCAAGTCAGGTCTGAGCCTCTGTAGAGTTCCCTAGGTGCCTGCATGTTAGGTCTGAGCCTCTGTAGAATTCCCTAGGTACTTGCATATTAGGTCTGAGCCTCCGTAGAGTTCCCTAGGTGCCTGCATGTCAGGTCTGAGCCTCTGTAGAGTTCCCTAGGTGCATTCATGTCAGGTCTGAGCCTCTGTAGAGTTCCCTAGGTGCATGCATGTCAGGTCTGAGCCTCTGTAGAGTTCCCTAGGTGCATTCATGTCAGGTCTGAGCCTCTGTAGAGTTCCCTAGGTGCCTGCATGTTAGGTCTGAGCCTCTGTAGAGTTCTCTAGGTGCCTGCATGTCAGGTCTGAGCCTCTGTAGAGTTCCCTAGGTGCATTCATGTCAGGTCTGAGCCTCTGTAGAGTTCCCTAGGTGCATGCATGTCAGGTCTGAGCCTCTGTAGAGTTCCCTAGGTGCTTGCATGTTAGGTCTGAGCCTCTGTAGAGTTCCCTAGGTGCTTGCATGTTAGGTCTGAGCCTCTGTAGAGTTCCCTAGGTGCTTGCATGTCAGGTCTGAGCCTCTGTAGAGTTCCCTAGGTACCTGCATGTCAGGTCTGAGCATCTGTAGAGTTCCCTAGGTGCTTTCATGTCAGGTCTGAGCCTCTGTAGAGTTCCCTAGGTGCCTGCATGTTAGGTCTGAGCCTCTGTAGAGTTCCCTAGGTGCCTGCATGTTAGGTCTGAGCCTCTGTAGAGTTCCCTAGGTGCCTGCAAGTCAGGTCTGAGCCTCTGTAGAGTTCCCTAGGTGCCTGCATGTTAGGTCTGAGCCTCTGTAGAATTCCCTAGGTACTTGCATATTAGGTCTGAGCCTCCGTAGAGTTCCCTAGGTGCCTGCATGTCAGGTCTGAGCCTCTGTAGAGTTCCCTAGGTGCCTGCATGTCAGGTCTGAGACTCTGTAGAGTTCCCTAGGTGCTTGCATGTTAGGTCTGAGCCTCTGTAGAGTTCCCTAGGTACTTGCATGTTAGGTCTGAGCCTCTGTAGAGTTCCCTAGGTGCCTGCATGTTAGGTCTGAGTCTCTGTAGAGTTCCCTAGGTGCCTGCATGTAAGGTCTGAGCCTCTGTAGAGTTCCCTAGGTGCTTGCGTGTTAGGTCTGAGCCTCTGTAGTATTTAATAGCTGAAAGCATGTCAGGTCTAAGCTTCTGTAGAGTTTCCAAAGATTTCAAAGATCTGTTAGGCTCTTTATTTCAATGGCTGCCAGCTCTGCCTGCTGTTCCCCAGCTCCTGCACCCCTCTATTAGTTAATGAAGCTGTCCATCAAGTGATGGAGTAAGGAGCGGTGGGCAGGAGGGGGCTAGCAGGACTGGTGACAAGGGGAATGGGCCATTTTTTGCATATTAGAGCGCTACACATGTCAGGGTGACATTGGAGCAGCTGGAGTTGCCTGCATTGTAAAGTAAGTGTGAATTTTAAAAGTATGACATTTAGGCATGAAATTTGTCACAGTAAAATAGAACTGAGTGTGGTCAAAAGAGAAAAAAAAATCATATTCTACTTTTTATGTTATACTATGCAGTAGAAATTTAAAAAAATTACTAAAGGGTGAATTAAAAAAAAAAAAAAAAAAACAAACTGTAGAGCTATTAATTCTGTGAGATTACATGTACATTTATGCTTTGCGAATGAGGCAACAACAAATGTTATTAGACTGTTTTCTCTTCAGGTCCAATGTTATTTTTCATACAGAATAGAGTAAATCAGAAACAATACTGCTTTACAGCCACTAGATGGAGTTGATGATCGTAGGAAATAAATACTTATTCACTTTGGGTGTCAGCTCCCTCTAGTGGCCATAATGCAGTATTTTGCTCAGTCGTTATCTTCTGTATGAATGTATAGCATTCATCCTAGAGAGAAAATATCCTAAATAGCTAGGTTTACCTCTATTTGTAAAGAAAAAAATGTCTATATAGTTTCACGGGCTGAATAGTTCAGCAAATTATTTATAAATACACCACTAAGTGAGGTGATGGTAAGCTTAATGCAAACATCCAATTATGTGCTGGAGATGTTCCTGTTTTTTTTTTTTCCTCTAAACTATTGGATATTTCGAGCACAGTTCAGTGAAGCACACTTCAGGCAATAACCCAGGCCTCCTTTTGGTTAAATTACTCATATGTTTCATAACTGTAACACAAACTTTCACTATTGTTCAGCTGATTTATAGACTCTTCATCCCAGTGCACTGTCCTAACTTTGCTTAGCAGTGCAGAAAGTACAGCTTTCCACATTACTGAAATATTTCTTACTGCTGACAGAGTGCTTTCAAGCCTGTACAAGACTTATATGGAATGCCTTCATTTATCCTATAAATGCAGATTTATGTAACAAACCTGCAAATTTACTGGGATTATAGCATAAAAGCATAGGTGTTTACAAAAAAAAAAATGCATGTAATAGATGTATAAAGGTAAAAAAAATACACTTTATCATTACTTTGAAAGCAATATCACCAGACTTTAGATTATATGCTGTAGAGTTCTAAAAAGCTTTTCCTATATTAAAAACCAGAAAAATAATTGCCATACATTTTGTGCTAATTGACAGATGAGTGGGTATTTTTCATAAACTACAGTCTGAATAATAATGTGGAGAAGAGGCCCAGGATAGACATACTTGCCAATGGGCACTGATTTCTAGGAGCAGTCCCAGGTTTTGAATCTTTATGTCAGGAAACTGAAGTATTTTCTTTATTTATTTAAAATATATATATTTTTTGCACAAATATAAAGATGTTCTTATAAATATAGGTGGCACTTTGGGCTTCTTTTCATATGTTTACCTTACAGTTCTGTTGAAACTGATGCATGCATTCCAGTTGCCTCTTGCTTCCACAGGTCTATGTAAGATGGTCAGCTTGCTATTGCCTCATAAATATTAGCATTGTAGTAGTAGAAAAATTGTTGCATATTCAGTGAGCCAATCACATCAGCAGGAACTATCTTTTCTAGTGTAACCACCCTGTCGTCAGAGGTGTCTAGAAATTTTAGTTTGCTGGGTAATAGTTTTACTCATGCCAGTTTGTGGCCTTTTCACTAGGTTCTAAATTGCTGCTGTTCCCTGCTGCTTCCATTGAGTGTTACTGGCACTAAGAGCAATAGTATGGGAGTCGGTGCCAATCTTGGGTCATTGTGAATTATTTCCCCTCTGGCAACCACCAGGAGTTTCTTGGCCAGTGGAGCATGCTGGGGGAGGATATACATATTTGAGAAGTGCCTTGGTGAGCTCTCTTCTCCCTGGGTTGCAGCCTTGGGAAGTGTATGCAGAAGACCTTGTGCTGACTAACCCGAAGTCTGTTTGTCCTAGCACAAAATCCTCAAGCTGTCCTTGTCAAGGAGGGTACAGCACCCAAGTTGGATAGCTAGTAGATGGAAGTCCTGCTGGAGGGGGATTGGTGTCCATCTTCAGAGGATCCTGACACTCCCTTGGATGGAGGAGAATTGAGGTGGAGTCTGGAGCCCTATTGCCCTCTTTCCCTGTGCATCAGTGCAATAAAACTTGGAAAAGACTAAAGTGGATGGCACCCATCATTGTCATGACTATCTTCACTGTGGCAAAGAATTGACCCTGGGTTAATGCTAGCCCTCCCCCTGCGTTAGAGGCATGTTGTCCCTGTTCCTGGCCAGGAGGGGTAATACGCTAGGACAGTTCTGTACACATGCAGTATAAAGGACACATATGAATCGTTTGAAATTTTTAGAAAATGATTAATTTTCTGGCTGCAGATTAAAATAAAACGATAATTTTTTAATAACATTGCATTGCATTGAATTTAATTTCTTTAAACAGTGAGTACTTATGAATTTTAGCGTGGACTATATTGTTTGGAACATGGGACACTTTGATTGATTTGTGGACACTTTTATTTTTTTATTTATGCAGCACTGGGCACTTTATGTGATATTTGATATGAATTGAATTATGATATTGAGTATTATTATGATAGTAGAATAAGGATACAATATTTTCACAGAGAGCATTTTTATTGCAAAATTTACTAGATTTTCATTAGCGCTGTATATTTATATATTTATGATTGTTTGACACCAAAGAGGGTCTAACACACCAGCTTGTAGGCATTTTAAGCAGCCTAAGCACAGGTAGATAATTATTATTAATATTAAAAAAAGAAAAAGATGATATTACCAGACATACTACTACCCAACTTTTGTCTCCCTCCACAACACATACTGTACAATGGTGCCTATTCCTGCACTTTGACACTTCTATAACAGGGAGTGCAATTCATGATTTTGATTGGCTGCTGTAGCCAGCAGTAAGGTTATTTCCTGGGTCAGAGGGGATAATAGAAATGGTAATTAACATATACAAAATGTGGCAGCAAAGTGGCTTGAACCATGAAGTTACATATCACATAAAAATGACAGTTGTCCACTTCAGATGGATTTGCCATATCTGGCTTTATGTGGCCAAACTAAAATGGCTGTAAAGGCTGAAGGTTTTTCTCCTTCATGCATTCTATGCCTGAAGGTAAGAAGCTTTCAGTATGCAGCTTCTCCCCTGCAGCCCCCCAAATACATACCTGAGACTGATCTTGATGCAGCGAAGTGCACGAGAGCTGCTGCTATCCTGGCTCTCTGCCTCCAAATTGGCTGGGACAAGGAGCCATTGACTGCACTGAGCCTGTTTACCTGTAGTGTTGAGCATGGACACTGTGCCATCATCTCCTGAATGTAGAACAAGAAGAGACCACATTTTCCAGTAGGGAATTGTGGGATATGTGGTCCAAGGAGCCAGTATTTGCATTGAAGCCAGACTGCTGCATACTACAAGTTCCATCTAGCTGGAAGAGAGAGAAGAATGCTGGGTGAGGACATACATAGCCTGGTCTAGGGAGGAGTCTTTCTCTTGGGACCACAGTCTTCAGCTGAACGCAGGGGCCCAGCCACTCCGGGCAATGTGAGCAGGCGCAGCAGCCTTAGCGGGGTTGAGAGTCTCCAGCGAGTGGGAGATCCATCATTGTCAGCTCCCTGTCAGCTGAGTGACTTCAGAGGTCACTCTCATCGTCACCAGTACAGACCCAACGGAATCCTAGTGTCGCTAGGTGCAAGGTCAGGCACCCTTCACTGGTTGCAGATTCTTCAAGAGCTTGTTCTTGGACATCCTATTCCCTTGAGCCTTGGATTCATCCAAATTGGTGAGGGGGCAGAAGCCCACCCTATGTAAACCCCACAAAGACACTGCATGCAGACACCTTTATACCATCTCTTTACATTAAAGCCTTAAAAAAGAAACACTTTGAAAATGCTATTTTCTGTTACTGGTCATCATTGCACAACAATCCTTCTGAGCCCTTGTTGAGCTAGCTGAAGACAGTGAACATCTACACCACAAGGACTACTCCACTCTCCTCTTCTCACCTCACTTAAAGGACTCTGTGCACAATATATGCACACATTAAGGCAAACTCTACTCAGAGATCAGTTACTGAATTTCTTGTAACTTGTTGTTTTATAATTGTGCCACAAAGTTTGTTGGGCCCATGGCATCAGGATTTGAAGGAAGCAGTCTAACATAAAATGTCATTCTCTTCCCTTTTATGCCTGGAGTCATAGGTTCTTTCAGGACCTACTGGTTACTACTGTTTGACTTACTCTGATTTACTTTGCATTGCATAACCATTTTCATATTTGCCAAGAGCAGGAGTTTAATACTGAAAGATATCTGCCTAAGTTATTCTTATTCTTAGCTACTTCAAGAACCATAGGTAAAATACTTGTTAACTTTGTTACAGTGTGGGGCCTGTGTAATTGTATTATCACTTCGAAAAATGTCCGAACCCAGGGCGTCAGAGGTATCGAGAGGCTTGCAAGGTCAGGGCAACCTTTCGGATCAGTCATCATCAAGAAACAATCAGGGATTCCCTCTGTTAGGAGGGATTTCCTCTCCCTTTCTGGTTTGCCTATGGGACAAGAAGTAAAGGTAAATCTCTCCGATGGGACATGCATGGCAAAAAAAGTGGAAGGGGTTGTTACCAATCCTTACTCTACACAAAATGAAAAAAAGCTTTGTCTTCTAAAGTTCTCTTTTCGCAGATTCAGCTTTTATTACAGGTATGTATATAGCCCCAACATTTTATCGTATATTAACATCAGTCCTTGCCTTCGAGGAGCCTACAGTCTAAGGTCCCTAACTCACATTCATAAACATACTACGGCCAATTAACCTATGAAACCCACACAGGCAGAAATGCAAACTTCAAGCACGTGTTGCCATGGTTGGAATTTGAACTGACAACCCTAGTGCCTTAAGCTGGATACACACTATACAACTTTTGTTGATAGATTTCCATTAGATTTACCTTCAACTATGTAGTGCAAGGGCTGCCTGATTGCATATAAATTGAAAGTGTTTAGGTTTGACCTCCTATTATATGGTTTTGGTAAGTCTGAAGGAAAAAAATCTAAAGAAAATTGTATAGTGTGTATGGCCCATTAGGCAGAAAAGCTAACCACTTAGCCACTGGGCTGACCCAGCACATCAGCACATAATGAATGTCTCCAACCCCTTCCATAACCTAAAATTCTTTTTGCTTCTGTGAATACATACACATACTGTACCAGAAGGCAGAGTGTAATGCTTTGGGAGGTGGTACTTATAAGCAGTAAAGCTGACAATAACTTCTACTTTATATTAAAATACACCATGTTAAAACTGATTTTAATGGCACTACAAACTAGATGAGTCCAAATTGGAAGCATGCTGTTTGAAGTAAAGAAACAAACAAAACAGCACAGTATTAACGTATGATTCCGATACATAGGCCTCCAGCATATTAACAGTGTGCTGAAACAACAGCAGAACACAGAAGATATTGCTGATCTCTGACTGCCTGGACAACATAATGAGCACAATGGGGGCATATGGAGCCCAGACTGTGCCATGTACAGAAGGGCAAGTGAAAACCTTTGGAGGCTGATGAAATAAGACACTCAGCAGAAAGACAAAAACAGTTATAAATTAATCTGCGTGTGAGTTATTTAATGATTTGAGCAGTGTCAAGTGTCTACAGTTCACTGTCCTCTTCTCCCCAACATAGTATAAAAAAAATGACAGAGGAAATAAAAAGAAGAAATTGTTTTTTAATTTACCATTTGACCAGAAGCTGTGTTTGCTTGACTGTGTTTAATGATTAATAAATACTCTGAATTACATTTTTACCTATACCTAGTTAAAAAAGGAAATCAAAATTTAAACTTTACAGTATTTTAAATATAGGTGCCTTGCAATGCTAACATGTAGCCATTTGATCAGATTAACGGCACTGCATAATTGTTCCTCTCAGTCTCTGTCATACAAACTATCTGGGAAACACTAAAGTTGACCATACACTGTTCAAATTTCAGCCAGTTCCTGGTCAAAATTCACTTAGTGAGGTGGAGACATTCTCTAACTGCAAAATCGAAGGAGACAAACAGAAAATTGTCACCTTAACCGTGGCTTTCGTCCAATCAAATGCAGTAGTTGACCAGGTATTCTGACAGTGGTCCCCAGCATGGGGAATAGCCCAGCAGGGGGATTTGTTCATCCACACTGTATAGTAAAAATTATGTTGGGGCTTGCACAAGACACCCATTAACTCATAGTAGCCTTCCAATGCTTTGAGTTGAATACCTGTGTATTGATCTAGGTTGAATAAGTAATTTCTTTATTAGTGTATCCACATTCTTTAAAATTAAGAGTCCTAAAATGTTTCCTTTCCTGTGTAGTGCTTACCCCTGCAGGAGCTGCTTAATATCATGAGTTCCCTGTTCTGCCAGGACTCTTCATGATGCTCGGACCCCGCTGACACATCTTGTTGTAAGTTAGAGGCTCCTCACACCTGTACAGTACACAAAAAATAGGCCACAAGCAACTTGGTGGCAAATAGGATAAGCATATTAAGGCAAGGCTAGGTAACACAAAACTTTAAATGGGAAAAAATTACATTTCTTTTTACGTCTTTAATAAGGAACCCCATAAGCAATGAGGTATATAATGGCGGTAAAAGGAAGTATGACAGTAACTCTGTAATAAATTCAAAGAAAGTGTCCTGAAGTGCATCCTGTAGTGATATTCCGCACCTTGCGTGAAATGTTAAGCCGCATAACATTGGGGCCCTTCTGTAAGCTGGTGCACATGAAGCTGTCCCTCTAAGAGTGTACAAGAGATGGCTGATGGGCTGCTAAGTAAGGAGCAGTCTCTATTGCATTAACTCTGTCAGTGTTGAGATTTGCACAGATGATTTAGCTCACCCCTCCTGATGCACAAGAATCCGGTCCAGAACACTTGGCGGTATGCTGTCTCCAGATACCTCGAACCTGGTGATTCAGACCTCCTGAATAGGTTCTTACAAGGCTCAGTCTCTCAGCTCTTGTCCTCACTGGTTCTCCCTTGCTGTAGACACTCACAGCTCAAGTCCCAGTCCCGAAAACGATCTCTGAATGGCTCAAATCTACTGGTGCTATGCTCAGACACAAGGAACAAGTCTGTGTCCTTTATAGTGTAGACACAGACAATCAGCAGTGGGTCTACACTCTCTGGTCCCCGCACTGCAAGAAACTCTGGCTCGGTTCTCTACAGCTCTGTTTTATTTTGGAAAAGACCAAGATCTCTCCAGAATTGCCCAGGAAAGTCCTATCCCTCCTCCTCTGTTGTGCAGGGAATACTAAGTTGTGAATGCCACAGCTCCATGAGCCTCCCTTTACTAACGTTGCACTGTGCCCCTTTAAGAACTACATTTCCCAGAATCCACAGTGGCTGCCGCATAGCAATTCCTCTTGCCACTGATTGGCTTAGATTCTCTGCTGCCAGTAGGGAGTGGGGGCAGGAGCAAGCAAGAGATTTTACGCAGAGAGAGGCCACTCTGCTCACACAGCAGGGAAGTAAGGGTGAGGAACACAACCTGTTCTGCTCACACAGCTGGGAAGCAAGGTGTGAGAACCAGCTGCTGCATATTACACAGAAGCCACTGCTCTCAGTAGGGGGGGGGGGGGGGCTGCACACAGTGGGCAGAGTATCCATCTACATCTGAAAAGCAGATAGTGGTTGTGTAAATCCTTTAGAGTTTCTTTTGTTTCATTATGAAAACTCCCTACAGGTTTGTGTAGCTCTACCATGATTTGCTACAGTTCAGAGTCTCAGAGCTACTTGTCTCTTCCAAGAGGAGAGATTTGACTGTGTAACAAGTCCGAGTTTTCAGTAAACAGATTTTTCCTTTTGGTGACCAAGAGGTGTTTTACTGTGAATGCAGAAAGTAGAAAGTTAAACAGGTTGAGGTCATCTACACGCTATTTGTCAAAACAAGTGCCAGATAGAGAAAAGAAAATCAGTGGAAAGAACAAGCTAAGGTTAAACGCTTTTAAAAACAATTGCTAGCAGGAAGTCTTTTGTAGTAGAAAAGACTGCATGTCTCATCTGTAATAAAAGCAACTTACCTACTTGCCAGCAGTTTTTGAAAGATTGTAAACTAAGCCACGTATGGGCAGTTCAGTATATAAGAGAGCAAAAGAGTTTGCATGTGTCCCAATTATGGAATTTGGTCTTGTTCACATGGTCGTACTACAGCGCACACCCATGCAAGGGAAGTGTTTCCTTGCATGGTGCATTAATTTGGCCCTGTGCCTGGTGGTCTAAAATCAGAACTAAAGTCTGCTCGATCACACAGGTGTAGTACAACATACACCTGTGTGAGGGCCGTGTTTGCCCGCAAAGGGATACACAGATGTTCTGTGCATCCCTGTCCAGGCAGTCGCATTTAAGTCAACTGGGATGCAGCACCTGCATAGACTCAGCCACTGCTCCCAATCTGACATCTGTGCAGGTGCACAGCCCTGAACATAAACAGTTATTCTTTGGGGCTGTGCACCTGTAAATGTACGGCTGTCATATTGGGAGTACATACTTGCCAACTGTCCCGTTTTTGCCGGGACAGTCACGGAAAATAGCAGCCTGTCCCGGGTAATTTACATAGTCCTGGCAAGTGCCTGTTAATCAAGCTGCCCGTAAAGGCCCGTTACGGGCAGCCGGTGCCCGAAAAAAAAAAAAACGGTTGCGGGCCGACATCGTAACTTCGCATGCGCCGTTCTGACACCTACTGGGCTCAGGAAAGCTCATACAAACTCAGCCGGGCGGGCGCATGCGCAGTTACGTAATGGCGCTGCCTGGCCCCATTTTGAAATCAAAGGCACTCGTTCTCGGCAGAGCAGAGAAGGACCCCTGGAGAGTGAAGACACATTCACAGACATGAAGGTAGGTAGGATGAAAGCAACAATCTTATGTACAAAAATATCTGGTAACATGACATATGAATAAAGTGTCAGATTTGCTCAGGTGTAAAATTAGGCTTTATCGTACTTATTTACACCTTGCACTTTATTTATATTTACATATTACATTTTTTGTATGGTCACACCTGAGCACATTTGAAACTTTAGAATTGCAGGGAATTGTGATGAGAATTTTTAACTTTAGGCAGAAGTAGTACAGCTGAATAGGAGAATTATCCCAACTCTGCTAATTTGACCTTAAATTTTAAATTCCCTTTTCAATTTCCTGTAATTCTCTCTTTATTGAGTAGACCATATAATCTGATGATAAGTCAGTGGAGATTAATTATGTGGAGTGGGCGGAGCTTCGGGGAAGTGGGCGTGGTAAGTAATTGGATAGCTGTGCTGCAAAGTGCCCCTGGAAATCTTTTTTAAATATTGGCAACTATGGGAGTAGCGGCTGTGTCTGTGCAGCAGCTGCATGGGCAACAAAACAAAACACACAAAAGTGAATTCATATACAGCAATTTATTGGAATTATTTAATTATTAAAGGGGTAACCTTAATTAACCATATAATAAAAAAATTTAGTTATACTGTATATATATATATATATATATATATATATATATATATATATATATATATATAGATGTAGCACCCTACAAGGTAGGTGCTAGGTAAAGTATAGTGGGCCTTGTCTGCCTAACAGCAGGACCATGATTTCAGTCAGGTTGTCATGGCTCCCAGGTGTGGCTGTTTAGACTGGGGAGTCTCCCCATTGTGCTCAGTGAGAGGGCTCTCATCGGGCAGTGGAGGAAACCCAGCCAATGGCACACCCAGGCTTGTATCTATCTCATAAAGGCAGATTCTGCTGCACAGCATTCCGGGAGTGGGTACAGGTTGAGGGGAGCACATGACGCAGTGTCTTTGGCGGGAAGTAGAGTCCCAGGAGGGAGAGTACGGCTGTCTCTCCTCTTGTCAGAAGGATTGGGTGTCCCAGGCGGCTTGCCTGAGGTGACAGAGGGCTGAGCTGAGCTGAGCTGCAGAGAGGATCCGGTGTGCCGAGGACCAGCGGAGTTGAGGGGGTCCAGTTTCAGGAAAGCATTCTCAGTTCCTGAGTACTGCAAACTACCCCTGGGGGTCTGCCTAGTTGAGAGGGGACCGCTCCGGTTAAGGTCCAAGGGATCCAGGAGCTGGCTAGCGGTAAAGGGGGTGCCATTGTTGACCCTGAAGTGTAGAGGAGGTGCCTAGTGAGAGGACCCTGAAGTGTAAAGGGGGTGCCAGCGGTTGGGCCCTGAAGAGTTAAAGTGTACAGCGTGCAGTGTGCAGTGTACAGTGTTGAGAGTTGCAGCAGCACAAGCAGTTACAGAGGCTACCTCAGTCAGGAAGGATTGGAGGAAGCTGTATACAGGACTTTTGAGCCAACCAGAGTGTCAAGAGTGAGTTCACAGTACAGTCCAGGACTTTTTGAGCTAAACAGAGTGTCAAAAGTCAAGTTCAAGTACAGTTCAGCAAGTCAGTATTTTTCAAGCGCCAGCAAGCGTTGGTCGGCATCCAGCTGGCGTCAAGACAGCGCTAAAAGGCATTTTTCTTCAGACTGTCCCAAGTTGCACCTAGTTGAGCCAGAGGAGTATCCCTCTCATTCCCTTCTCCCATCCCCATTATCAAATAAACAAAACAAACCAAAGATGCCAGAATGGTCAATGTCTCCAATCTCACACTTGGGTATTCAGCTTAAATGGGCTGAAGGTGTCACCGGTAACAATGGCAGACCCACATCAGGCCCAATGCCTGGAAAATCTGCTACATATATATATATATATAGATATATATATATACATATAGTTGTCTTTGACTAAACCATCAATAACAAACCAAAATTCAGTCACAATGTCTATCCAGATAAACTGGAAGAATAAACCTCACTAAGCCAGCACCATGACGAAATTTAGGACAATAAATTGGGAGGGTGTGTGGGAGCTGCAATCCGGTCACTTCTGACGCTGCAGCAGTAGGGGAATGCCAGCTTTTAAAAGGGGCAGAAAACGTAGGCTGTGATTGCCCATCAGAACCAGGCAATCAGTCTCCTGTTGCCATGCAGGGCTCCAGCTGTAATCTCCAATGGCAACCTGCAACTAGAGGTGGGAAGGGGGAGAGATAAAGCTCTCCTTTTGTGCCATCCCATGGAGGTCCTTGAAGGCTGGGGACCCAGCTATCCCCAAAAAATTGAATGGGACAGCTTGGACCTGGACATCCCTGTGTGGGCAAATACAGCCTTTGCACAGGTGTAAGTGATAGTACACCCGTGTGAATGAGGCCTAAAGGTAGGTGAAGCAGACTTTAGTTCTTATTTCAGACCACCAGGCACAGTGCCAAATCATAGTAAAAACACAAGCCAAATCATAGTTGGAATATCAGACAATTTCAAAACTAGTTTTTGTACAGGTCTGGGGTGAAGTGCCATTCAACATATCACGTCATGTTCTCATTGGCATCATCCTGTGTAGGTTAGAAAACAAAAATAAGGAAAGTATACAAATAGCACTCTAAATATGCCTTTGGGAACACACCACACAAAGTGTAAAAAATATAAATTTGATTGAATTAACTTATTAATTAAAAATTCATAAGACATTTCTGATTTCTCCTGTATTGAATTGTATTGTAACCATATTGTCTTCCCCACACTGTAAAGCGCTGCGCAAACTGTTGGTGCTATATAAATCCTGTATAATAATAATAATAAAGACATTAAAAACATGAAATTATATACCATATACAGTACAGAGCATCACGGTATGTTTAGTGGGCGAATATTCAATAATACATTTGGTCAACGTGTTTCGCGGGAACCCATGTTTCTTCAGGACCACTTTAATATGTACAGTGTGCAGCTCTAATTGTAAACAAACATATGTGTCATAATAGATATCAGAAAAAAACATAACAAAACAAATAAATATGCATCATTGGTAAAGGTCTAATATCATCATATAGCATTAAATACCATTGTCTGTTGCACTAATGGTCTCACATGTGAATAACATTTACATTGAATCAGCAGATATATATTAAGCAAAGATCATACCTGTAATGATAGATGGTAACTACCATCGCCTTTAAAAAATAGCAGCAAAGAAAGTGTTTAAAAAAGTCTCCAAGGATGGATACACTAAGCCCACGATACTTATCCACCACTATATAAACCAAACAAGAAAAGGAAAATTAAAGGTTGTAGTTACTGGGATAATCCATATATACCACAATGGAAAAAGCCTCACAGAATTTAACTAGCTCTTACCATGAATGGGCACCAGGGAAAAAATGTCTTATAGTGTGAATAGGGTGTCGATATCCAACACTAAAACGGTATGAACGTCAACTCTGTACATAGAGAGGGGAGGGGGGGGAGGCTCCAAGCATGTTCCAGCCCAGTGGCACCAAGAGACAACCAAGAGTGTCCCAAGCCCTTAAGGTTTAAGATAGGCCAAATAGGTGAGTATATATATATATATATATATATATATACAGTGCATTGAGAAAGTAGCCCCCTTGAACTTTTCGACCTTTTGCCACATTTCAGGCTTCAAACATAAAGATATAAAACTGTTATTTTTTGTGAAGAATCAACAACAAGTGGGACACAATCATGAAGTGGAACAAAATTTATTGGATATTTCAAACTTTTTTAACAAATAAAAAACTGAAAAATTGGGCGTGCAAAATTATTCAGCCCCCTTAAGTTAATACTTTGTAGCGACACCTTTTGCTGCGATTACAGCTGTAAGTCGCTTGGGGTATGTCTATATCAGTTTTGCACATCGAGAGATTGAAATTTTTGCCCATTCCTCCTTGCAAAACAGCTCGAGCTCAGTGCTGTTGCATGGAGAGCGTTTGTGAACAGCATTTTTCAGTTCTTTCCACAGATTCTCGATTGGATTCAGGTCTGGACTTTGACTTGGCCATTCTAACACCGGGATATGTTTATTTGTGAACCATTCCATTGTAGATTTTGCTTTATGTTTTGGATCATTGTCTTGTTGGAAGACAAATCTCTGTCCCAGTCTCAGGTCTTGTGCAGACTCCATCAGGTTTTCTTCCAGAATGGTCCTGTATTTGGCTCCATCCATCTACCCATCAATTTTAACCATCTTCCCTGTCCCTGCTGAAGAAAAGCAGGCCCAAACCATGATGCTGCCACCACCATGTTTGACAGTGGGGATGGTGTGTTCAGGGTGATGAGCTGTGTTGCTTTTACGCCAAATATAACGTTTTGCATTGTTGCCAAAAAGTTTGATTTTGGTTTCATCTGACCAGAGCACCTTCTTCCACATGTTTGGTGTGTCTCCCAGGTGGCTTGTGGCAAAATTTAAACAACACTTTTTATGGATATCTTTAACCACTTAAGCCCCGGAAGATTTTACCCCCTTCCTGACCAGGGGGTATTTTGCGATTCGGCACTGCGTGACTTTAACGGACAATTGCGCGGTCGTGCGACGCTGTACCTAAACGAATTTGACGTCCTTTTTTTCCCACAAACAGAGCTTTCTTTTGGTGGTATTTGATCACCTGTGCGATTCTTTGATCACGCGCTATAAACAAAAAAAGAGAGTCAATTTTGCAAAAATAACAATATTTTTCACATTTTTTTATATGAAATCCCCCCCAAAAAAAAAGTAAAAATCAAAATTTTTAAAAATTTTCAGCCAATTTGTTTTATGCTACATATGTTTGGTAAAAAAAATCGCAAAAGGCGTATTTTGATTGGTTTGCGCAAAAGTTATCGCGTTTACTAACAAAGGGAAAGATTTTTGTCATTTTTGTTTTTTTTTTAACGCATAATGGCGGCGATCTGCGATTTTTTTTGCAGTACTGCGACATTGCGGCGGACAGATCGGACCCTTGACTGACATTTGTGACACTTTTGGGGTTACCAGTGACATTTCTACAGTAATCAGTGCTATACATATGCACTGTTACTGTAAAAATACACTGGTTGTGAAGGGGTTAACTTTATTTGGGAGGGAGGGGCTGTGTGTATCCCTAGGGGCGTGCTTTCTACTGTGATTGGCTGTGGCTTGAGCTGTAAGGACACTGATCAACGGATCTACATACTAGATCCGTTTGATCAGTGTCTTTACAGCGAGGAGAATGACAGGTGGCTTGTTTACACAAGCTGCCTGACATTCTCCCTCTCCCCCGCCAATCGCCGAGTGACCGGCGGACATCGGGTCCGCTGGTCACACGCGCGGGGGGGTCCGTGACCACGAGGGAGCGGGAGCGCGCCTCCGGGGGCGCGCGCTCGCTCCCTAGACCCTAACAAGCTAGTGACGTAGCCCTACGTCACTTTGCCTGTGAGGGGCTGACTGCCGACGTAGATCGGCGTTAGGCAGTCGGCAAGTGGTTAAGAAATGGCTTTCTTCTTGCCACTCTTCCATAAAGGCCAGATTTGTGCAGTATACAACTGATTGTTGTCCTATGGACAGAGTCTCCCACCTCAGCTGTAGATCTCTGCAGTTCATCCAGAGTAATCATGGGCCTCTTGGCTGCATCTCTGATCAGTCTTCTCCTTGTATGAGCTGAAAGTTTAGAGGGACGGCCAGGTCTTCGTAGATTTTCAGTGGTCTGATACTCCTTCCATTTCATTATTATCGCTTGCACAGTGCTCCTTGGGATGTTTAAAACTTGGGAAATCTTTTTGTATCCAAATCCAGCTTTAAACTTCTCCATAACAGTATCTCGGACCTGCCTGGTGTGTTCCTTGTTCTTCATGATGCTCTCTGCACTTTAAACGGACCTCTGAGACTATCACAGTGCAGGTGCATTTATACGGAGACTTGATTACATACAGGTGGATTCTATTTATCATCATTAATCATTTAGGTCAACATTGGATCATTCAGAGATCCTCACTGAACTTCTGGAGAGAGTTTGCTGCACTGAAAGTAAAGGGGCTGAATAATTTTGCACGCCCAATCTTTCAGTTTTTTATTTGTTAACAAAGTTCGAAATATCCAATAAATTTCGTTCCACTTCATGATTGTGTTCCACTTGTTGTTGATTCTTCACAAAAAATTACAGTTTTATATCTTTATGTTTGAAGCCTGAAATGTGGCAAAAGGTCGAAAAGTTCAAGGGGGCCGAATACTTTCGCAATGCACCTGTATGTATATATATATATATATATATATATATATATATATATATATATATGTATATATATATATTCCATATATATGGGTATATATGAGTGGGATATGCCCATCCCATAAGTGGAAGGATAAGAGGCTTATCTTCAGTACACGGATAAGATAACAGTCAAAAATTCCACCATCAAGCATCAGAATGAAATTCCATACAGACCATGAATGTCTCTCATATACTGTATAAAGCTGGTGGGCATGTCCGAGGGAGGGCTGCCCCTCGCCGAGGGCATAACCCTATCATGTGTTGGCGTGTGCCCCAAGCTTGGGAGGGTCTTTTCTCTCTAATCGCAATACACCGCATGGTCCACAAAATGGTGTCAGCCATGGACCAGTTCCTCCGCCCGGGAGAAGACTTCCAGATAAGATGGCGGCTGAAGCTCAGGCCGCGCAAAATTCAAGTGACGTCATTTCACCTATTTGGCCTATCTTAATGTTAAAGGGTTTGGGACGGTCTTGGCTATCTGTTTGTGTCATTGGGCTTGGAGCCTCCCCCATTCCATGTATAGAGTTTACATTCATACCGTTTTCGTGTTGGAAATTGACATCCTAGTCTTACTATAAGACATTTTTTCCCTGGTGCCTATTCATAGTAAAAACTAGTTACAGTCAGGTCCAAAAATATTGGGACATCGACACAATTCTAATCTTTTTGACTCTATTCACCACCACAATGGATTTGAAATGAAACAAACAAGATGTGCTTTAACTGCAGACTTTCAGCTTTAATTTGAGGGTATTTACATCCAAATCAGGTGAACGGTGTAGGAATTACAACAGCTTGTATATGTGCCTCCCACTTTTTAAGGGACCAAAAGAAATGGGACAGATTAACAATCATAAATCAAACTTTCACTTTTGAATACTTGGTTGCATATCTTTTGCAGTCAATTACAGCCTGAAGTCTAGAACGCATAGACATCACCAGACGCTGGGTTTCATCCCTGGTGATGCTCTGCCAGGCCTCTACTGCAACTGTCTTCTGTTCCTGCTTGTTCTTGGGGCATCTTCCCTTCAGTTTTGTCTTCAGCAAGTGAAATGCATGCTCAATCGGATTCAGGTCAGGTGATTGACTTGGCCATTGCATAACATTCCCCTTCTTTCCCTTAAAAAAACTATTTGGTTGCTTTCGCAGTATGCTTCGGGTCATTGTCTATCTGCACTGTGAAGCGCCGTCCAATGAGTTCTGAAGCATTTGGCTGAATATGAGCAGATAATATTGCCGAAACACTTCAGAATTCATCCTGCTGCATTTGTCAGCAGTCACATGATCAATAAATACAAGAGAACCAGTTCTATTGGCAACCATACATGCCCACGCCATGACACTACCACCACCATGCTTCACTGATGAGGTGGTATGCTTTGGATCATGAACAGTTCCTTTCCTTCTCTCCATACTCTTCTCTTCCCATCACTCTGGTACAAGTTGATCTTGGTCTCGTCTGTCCATAGGATGTTGTTCCAGAACTGTGAAGGCTTTTTTAGATGTTTTTTTGGCAAACTCCAATCTGGCCTTCCTGTTTTTGAGGCTCACCAATGGTTTACATCTTGTGGTGAACCCTCTGTATTCACTCTGGTGAAGTCTTCTCTTGATTGTTGACTTTGACACACATACACCTACCTCCTGGAAAGTGTTCTTGATCTGGCCAACTGTTATGAAGGGTGTTTTCTTCACCAGGGAAAGAATTCTTCGGTCATCCACCACAGTTGTTTTCCGTGGTCTTCCGGGTCTTTTGGTGTTGCTGAGCTCACCGGTGCATTCTTTCTTTTTAAGGATGTTCCAAACAGTTGATTTGGCCACACCTAATGTTTTTGCTATCTCTCTGATGGGTTTGTTTTGTTTTTTCAGCCTAATGATGGCTTGCTTCACTGATAGTGACAGCTCTTTTGATCTCATATTGAGAGTTGACAGCAACAGATTCCAAATGCAAATAGCACACTTGAAATTAACTCTGGACCTTTTATCTGCTCCTTGTAAATGGGATAATGAGGGAATAACACACACCTGGCCATGGAACAGCTGAGCAGCCAATTGTCCCATTACTTTTGGTCCCTTAAAAAGTGGGAGGCACATATACAAACTGTTGTAATTCCTACACCTTTCACCTGATTTGGATGTAAATACCCTCAAATTAAAGCTGAAAGTCTGCAGTTAAAGCACTCTTTGTTTCATTTCAAATCCATTGTGGTGGTGTATAGAGCCAAAAAGATTAGAATTGTGTTGATGTCCCAATATTTATGGACCTGACTGTAAATTTTGTGAGGCTTTTTCCACTGTGATATACACCGATCAGCCATAACATTATGACCACTGACAGGTAAAGGGAATATCTTGTTACAATAGCATCTGAAAATCGGTGGGATATTTTAGGCAGCAAGTGAACATGTTGTCCATTTAGTTGATGTGGTAAAAGCAGAAAAAAATGGGAATCGCAGTTTGTTGTGTATGGGACTGTGTAGCCCATGGTGACCCATGTCCACAGCCAAAAGCTTCTACAACAGTCACATAAACATCAGAACTGGACTACGGAGCAACGGAAGAAGGTGGCCTGGTCTGATGAATCACGTTTTCATTTACATCATGTGGATTGTCGGGTGTGTGTGCCTCACTTACCTGGGGAAGAGATGGCACCAGGATGCGGTATAAGAAGGCAAGTGGACAGAGACAGTATTATGCTTTGGGCAATATTCTGCTGGGAAACTCTGAATGGACACACGGAGCTGCAGCTCGGCTCCAGTGCCCCCATAGCAAGCTGCTTGCTGTGGGGGCACTCGATAGGAGGGAGGGGCCAGGAGCAGGAACTAGGGACCCAAGAAAAGGAGGATCCAGGCTGCTCTGTGCAAAACCAACTGCACAGAGAAGGTAAGTATAACATGTTTGTTATTTAAAAAAAAAAAAAAAACGAGACTTTACAATCAATTTAATATATCTCTACTGATTCAATGTAAATGTTGTTCACATGTGAGACCATTAGTCTATCAGACGATGACATGTAATAATATGTGATGATATTAGACCTTTACTAATGATACATATTTTTCTATTTTGTTATGTTTTTTTCTCATATCTATCATGGCACAAATGTTTGTTTCCAATTAGAGCTGCACACTGCACATATTAAAGCGGTCCTGAAGAAACGGGGGTTACTGTGAAACTCGTTGACCAAATTTATTATTGAATTTTCGCCCACTAAACATACCGTGATGCTTTGTACTGCATGGTATATAATTTCATGTTTTAATGTCTTATGAATTTTTGAATATGAATATGAATGAACCTATGAAAATTTTATTTCAATAAAATGTGTATTTTTCATACACGTTGTGTGGTGTGTTCTCAAATGCATATTTAAAGTCCCATTTGTATAGTTTCCTTTTTTCTGTTTTCTAATTTAAATACAAATTATAATTAATCATGTTGCAGAACACCTATACTCAGGAACAACAGAGCAGTTATAGAATGTTTAGACAGTTTGCATCCAGTACTGCTCATCCATCCCTCTACGTAAATAAGTGCTCAGATTTGTGGTTACCAGCGTACAGCTGCAGCCTGTCATTGATTTGTACAGGAGGCTTGATGCAAATACTTATAACTCTTGGGACGCAGAGAAATGCTCATATTTTATGGTGTACAGCTCTCTGCATCCATGAGAATGAGTCAGATAAGGATTATAACTCTTCACCACACTATCCAAATCTAAAAAAAATATATAAGTATAGCATAAGCTGCAACATATTGTATATTGATTGAATGGTCCCTAATCATTTGATCTATTGATTTGATATGAAAACCTTTAATGCCGGGTGTGTTGCTTTTTAAATACAACTAGCATTATATTTTTATAATGAGTCGGTGAGTAATGTATTAGTTCCCATTTGAGCATTCACACAGAAAGACCAGATCTTTATATACAATAGGTTTCACAGCTAAAATCTATACCCTCTCACGTTGTGCCTTTGCTTGTCACCTAAACACGTTCTAGTCTATTAGTTCATCAGCCTAGAATATGCCCTTGTGAATACTGCGGCAGTGGGTGGCCTTCAATCCCCAATACTAATTTAGTGGAACAGCTCAGGTCACAGTTGCAGCAAGGCAATGCAGGAATTCTCCAGTCATGGGCCATTAGCTACCAATTATGGTTCAGTGGCTAAAATCTGATTTTACCTGAAGCATAAAATGACATTTTTTCATTGTTTACAAAATTCCTGACCTGCCAGCTCATGTTATTTTCATACAAAAAGAGTAGCTCTAAAATTTAATGAAGTCTAATCCATTAAATGAAAAGGTCCCGCAAACACAGGTCTAAACCCAGAACCTTTACAGTGGACATATAATCTGTATACACACTGTGCAACCTTACACAGAACTCATAATAATGGCCACTAACAATAAAACTTTAAAAAGGTCATCGACACAATCATCTTTTGTGAGTGCTTATTTATTTTGTCATCAAACATCCCTCCAAATCAAACATATGAAAATATATATGTAAAGGGTCAGTCCTTTAAAAAATGCTATTTGATTTATATGTGATGTCAGGTGGGTAAAATAAGCCTCTGGATTCTTAGGGGTCTTGGATACTCCACAGAAGAGATCTTCCTGCCATAATTCCTGTCCTCTTGGGATTTCTGGATGTTCCCTGCCACCATCTTTTGCCATCTCCATAATAAAAAATAAAAGCAATTCGACAGAGAGGGGGATCCCCACATAATGGTCACACAATGTGAGCTGACCAAGAAATAATTGGTCAATGATGTCACCGAGCATTCCTGCCCGATTTGTTTACATTCAGCAGATTGCCAGGAACTGTCATTTGCAATAGGAGCAGCAACAAGGCAGCATCATTGTGGTGTCTTTTCAGTGGTTCATCAGTGACATAGCTCATCAGAAGTCCCTGGCCGGCTGCTAGATTACATCATTGACCAAATATGAGTATGACCACATTTGATCAAGGATGTTGCACGGGATCTCTGAATTTACAATTTTAAACAAGCTGGAGGGAAGTTGTCAATTACTGGTGATAGGGATACCACCAATGAATGGATGACATTTGGCTGCATCTGTCAGAGGTTCAGGCAGGTGAGCAAACTGGCCAAGTCTGAACTTCAACCCGAAGCTTGTCCCTAGTGACGTATCTCTATTTGGATTTATGTTTTGACATGCAGTTAATAAAGACTGCATGAGGACTGTTTTGCAATTCTGAAATTGGTTGTACTCATGAATTCATAGATCAATAATCCTATGAAAAAGTAAAGTTAATGTACATGGATAGCAGAGGTAGATTAAAACAAAATGCATTATGTGCTTAGATGTGTTCATGGGAAAATGGCCCTTAACATACAGTTTGATATGTCTTTATTGTAATGATATCCCATACTGGACACACGAAAAGCTGTAGCAAGCGGTCATGTTGTTCAGTTATCATAGATCAGCCATGACAGTCTTGAAGAACAGTTACACATTGCCGCAGTGATTACCCCCAACCCCTCCTACAATTCATGGAATGCATATGTTTTACACTTCAAAAGAGCCGTTATCTCAACTCAGAGACATCAGAAACCAGCGCTTAGCCCTATGCAGAGCTGTAAATAGATAATTGAGTCCTGGCAGGATGTCTGTTTAGTCTATTCAGGTCTATGGTAAAACTATGACAATGCGATAAAGGATACCCAGATCTAATGGGGATCATAAAGGGCAATCAGAGAGCTCTGCCCGATTCAAAACTTAACAAATCCACACACGATTCATAAACTCAGACAGGAACATGACACATTATTAATAAGTATATACAGTATCTCACAGAAGTGAGTACTCCTCTCACATTTTTGTAAATATTTTATTATACCTTTTCATGTGACAACACTGCAGAAATTACACTTTGCTACAATGTAAAGTAATGAGTGTACAGCTTGTATAACAGCATAAATTTGCTGTCCCCTCAAAATAACTCAACACACAGCCATTAATGTCTAAACCGCTGGCAACAGTAGTGAGTACACCCCTAAGTCTAAATGTCTAAATTGGGCCCAATTAACCATTTTCCCTCCCCGGTGTCATGTGACTTGTTAGTGTCACAAGGTCTCAGGTGTAAATGGGGATCAGGCGTGTTAAATTTGGTGTTATCCCTCTCAGTCTCTTATACTGGTCACTGGAAATTCAAAATGGCACCTCAAGGCAAACAACTCCCTGGGGATCTGAAAAAAAGACTTGTTGCTCTATATAAAGATGGCCTAGGCTGTAAGAAGATTCCCAAGGCCCCTAAAACTGAGCTGCAGCACGGTGGCCAAGACCATACAATGGTTTACCAGGTCAGGTGCCACTCAGAACAGGCCTCGCCATGGTCAACCAAAGAAGTTGAGTGCACGTCCTCAGCGTCATATCCAGAGGTTGTCTTTGGAAAGTAGACACATGAGTGCTGCCAGCATTGCTGCAGAGGTTGAAGGGGTGGGGAGGTCAGCCTGTCAGTGTTCAGATCATACGCCACACACTGCATCAAATTGGTCTACATGGCTGTTGTCCCAGATAAAAGCCTCTTCTAAAGATGATGCACATGAAAGCCCGGGAACAGTTTGCTGAAGACAAGTAGACTAAGGACATGGATTACTGGAACAATGTTGTGTGGTCTGATGAGACCAAGATAAATGTATTTGGTTCAGATGGTGTCAAGCGTGTGTGGCGGCAACCAGGTGAGGAGTACAAAGACTAGTGTGTCTTGCCTACAGTCAAGTATGGTGGTGGGAGTGTCATGGTCTGGGGCTGCATGACGGCTGCCAGCACTGGGAAGCTACAGTTCATTGAGGGAACCATGAATGCCAACATGTACTGTGACATACTGAAGCAGAGCATGATCCCCTCCCTTCGGGGACTGGGCCTCAGGGCAGTATTTCAACATAATAACGACCCCAAACACACCTCCAAGACAACTACTGCCTTGCTAAAGAAGCTGAGGGTAAAGGTGATGAACTTGCCAAGCATGTCTCCAGATCTAAACCCTATTAAGCATCTGTGGGGCATCCTCAAACTGAAGGGGGAGGAGCGCAAGGTCTCTAAAATTCACCAGCTCCGTGATGTCTCATGGAGGAGTGGAAGAAGACTCCAGTGTCAACCTGTAAAGCTCTGGTGAACTCCATGCCAAAGAGGCTTAAGGCAGTGCTGGAAATTAATTGTGGCCCCACAAAATATTGACACTTTGGGCCCAATTTGGACATTTTGACTTAGGGATGTACTCACTTTTGTTGCCAGCGGTTTAGACATTAATGGCTGTGTGTTGAGTTATTTTGAGGGGATGGAAAATGTACACTGTTATACAAGCTTTACACTCACTACATCGTAGCAAAGTATCATTTCTTCAGTGTTGTCAAATAAAAAGTTATAATAAAATATTTACAAAAATGTGAGGGGTGTGCTCACTTTTGGGAGATACTGTATTTGAATGAGAAATGTCATACTGAACGAAATAATGTCATACATGACCACACTAGCACATATAGAAGGGAAGATAGCTGTCAGATATTCCCTGGGTGACACGTTTATCTGAGCTACCCTGTGTTTAGTATCCCTGGGCGAGAAATTCATTGCTGAACAATAATCTATTAGTTTCAAGAATGCAACTGGTACATATTGGAAGATATGAATAGTGGTATAAAACTGTCCGTAAGGGAGGGACCTGATATTGTCATAAACCCAGGACAGCCTATAGACATTCCCTTTTATTGGTCAGGGGCATCTGTCAACACCCCTTTGATCCCAGAGAAAAATGGAGATGCCTAACCAGTTGAGAGAATTTTCTTGTACCATCAAAGCAGGAACATTTGTCAAGTTTGAGAACCGATAACACTTGACTCATCGACTGCACTCTGATAAAACCCAGGACATTGACTGCAAGTATTCTTCCTCATCAATTCTACCTTATTTCGCTATTGCTGAATTATGTCTCTATTTCTTAGAAACACCTTTTTTTATTAGCACCAACTTTAATCTTTTCATTGTTAAAACCATATTTTGAAAAGTGTTAACCTTGTCTCTAAGCTCTTAATGCAAGTTAACAAAGAACCTTTCTCTTCAAGAGTGCTACTGTATAGGATAAATCCAATGAACATACCTGCCTGTGGTGACAGTGAGTGTTACAGAGGATTATTCTAAAATCATAATTGGTATTGCTAAAATTACGAGTTTCCCCAAAGTGGGTCGTGGCAGTTGAAGGGTTATTTGCTTAATTAGCCCAGTGACAATCGCTCTCAGCCTGCTGGCACCTAGATTGTGGTCCCGCGAGCTGGAAAATCTTTGTGCAGGGTGCAGCGAAGAGTGGCATTGTGACGTAAGTGACAGCGTGGTGTGAGATTGGCTGGTCCTTTGTCACAAGTTAGGGAGAATGGCAGGGATCTGATACCTGTATCGTCACATTTTTTATGTGTTTACCCTGCAAAGCAACACGTATGGCAAAGGCAGCAAGACCTGGATGTGAACCTGGGTCCTTACTCCTTTCCTCCGATGGTTGTTGGTCCTTCCTGTACTGTGAGCCCAGGCTACATGATGACATCCCCAAGGGAGCAGGTCCTTGATACCCTGGGCTCAAAGGAAGTGGGTTGTATGATGCTGGCTGTCATTAAATCTGGAAGGCTTGCAGCATTTAAGTACTGCAGCAAAATATGCATTTTTTTAGTCTTTCTGTACTCCTATTTTACTTTTTGTTAAACTGGAGTTTCACATTAAAGTATGTAGGCTGCCATTTCTAGCCTCCTATATTCAGATTATGCTCATTGTCTGCATTAAGCACATCTGCGTCCCTGACTAGAAAAGCATTCAACAAATACAGGTAAGAAAACCATTACTTAGCTCTATATTTTTTTGCTGGGTCATTTACAGCCAGACTACTAGCATTTACAGTAAGGGAGGTGGGCAATGGCAGCCTGCACATTTCTTAGGTTAGAAAACTGTTCACTCACCATTGACTAATCTGTACTATATCCTATTTCTCACCTCTAAAACTGAACAGCAAGTTTTGGCCATATTTTCAATGTCAATGGTGTAATAGCAGATCTTCCTGTTGTACGTCATCTTGATGCTACCAATATACTCTGCAGCCCATCTACCGCCATTGTAGACAAAATAAATACATTTGTAAAAAGACATTGGGGTTGATTTCCTTAAAGCAAATAGACTGCACAATTTGCACATGCTCCCAAGCTTAGTAAATGAGGAGAAGCTGCCCTTTGAAGAAAACCCAATCACATGCAAGGGAAAAAAATGAATTTTTGCTGGCACATGATTGGATGATAAAAGTCAATTGAGCTTTCCCTCATTTACTAAGCTCTCGTGCAACTGCACTTACAAAGTGCACTGTTTATAGGCCTTTAATAAATCAACCCCATTGGGCTGTTATCTACCGCAGGATCCATGTGTAAGAACATATCCCTCTATGGTAAATTAGCTTGCAATTTAATATATTTTGTTATTATAATCTCCAAAATGTTTGGCATATTTTCTGAATGCCATTAATATCTCTTATTTTAAATGAATCAATTTGTGAAAACAATTTAATGTATGAATAGCAGTTCTTTAACATTGCATAGATTTGGTAGGTATGTAAACATAAGCCCGGTTCTGTTGCTCTCACGCAGTTACAACTATACTGCTTTAACAAACCTGGTCTGTGTGACACAATTATGTAACAGGGGCAGATGAAATTGTTGCTGGCGTGTTCTGTCTAGACGTATGTTATTAGACAGGAATGGGGGAACAGCTGCCATGGTGACTAACAAATAAGACCTTGTAGTTACAAATCAGACATAAAGATTCAATGCACCATTTCCACCTGCACTTTATAAAAACCAAGAGGAAAAAAGAGACACTCCAAATTCTGTTTCCTCCTTCATTTTTTTGTTTTAAGCATAGCCCTTAAAGAAAAAAAAAAACAGGGTTATTATTATACACAAGCCTAAAACAGCTGTCATTTATTCTTCTCAGCAACAACAGCTTAACTAAACTCCTTGGCAATAGTATTGGGTGAATCTGCCTGGGTTCAGTTTGCCAGTTTAGTGAATCCTGTTTGAAATGTGGTGAACCCGAACTTAGTGGAGAATCCCATGTAAGTCTGTGTGGGTGAAGCCTGTTATTAAATTCTGGACTTTTTAAGTGCTAATGGTCAAACTCCAAAACAATAACTTCAGCTCCTGTGTCCCGGAAACCTGTGTCCTGGAGACCAGGTGATGTCATCTGCTTCTGCTCAGGGCACTGTGTCCTGAGATGTCCAGCTTTCCCACAGGTGTAGCATCTGCGGGTGTCAGTTGATGTTGAGGTGACACCAGAGACTGCAGGTGCTGGTTGCTGGGGAACTTGACTCATAGGTGTAGGAGGGGTTGCCATGTGCAATTTCCCTCCTTTTGCGCCATACAGACAGGGCCGGTGCTTCCACTAGGCAAACTAGGCAGCCGCCTAGGGCGCATTGCCACTTAGGGGTGCAGCCACGAGTCGTCACTCTCTCCCCATCATGAATGATTATTGTGAGCTGAGGGGAGGGGTGGCAGTGGGGGAGGAAGAAGGGACAGAGGAAGATGCCAGGTGTCTTGGGCAGTGGCGGAACTACCAGGTCCTGGCTTTCCACTACTGTTGGAGGGGCCCCAAGAGGCAGGAAGGGAGCCCCCCAGAGTGCTGCCTGCATGATGATCCTCTTTGGCTGGAGCTGAGCGGCCTTAACCCCAGGCAGCAAGAGACTCTCTGCACTGAGTTGGTAGGCAGCCGTTCATTTCCCATTAAGCAGGGAGCGGAGGAAAGCTGAATCTGAGCCGGAGCTCGGCACTGTAGGGCGGAACCTTTACTGGGGCAGAAGCGACAAGGCACCGGAATGGTCTGAGGAGGTTGGTGATGAAGGACATGCGGAGCTCTCTGACTGCTGCTTTTCCCTCCACCAGGAGCCGGTTGGAGCTGTGGTGAGCACTGTGGTCCAGGAGAGGAGCGTCCTGGGAGAAGGAATCAGCAGGATCATGGTCAAGGAGGGCAGAGTGTGGGCCACTCTCTTCATACTGCCCAGTGAGTGTCCCCAGAACAGGGGATCGGGGTCCCTGGGTATGACATGGAGCATCCCTGGTATGAAAGGGAATCAGGGTCACCAGGTGTGACATGAGGGATAGGGGTCACCAGGTGTGACATGGAGGATAGGGGTCATCAGGTGTAACAGGAGTTTGGGGTCACCAGGTGTGCCATGAGGAATTGGGGTCCCTGGGTGTGCCATGGGAGATTGGGGTCCCCAAGTGTGACACGGAGGAACATCAGGGTCCCCAGGTGTGACATGGAGGAACATCAGGGTCCCCAACTGTGACATGGAAAAACATCAGGGTCTGACATAGAGGAACATTGGGGTCACTGGGTATGACAGCATGACATTGAGGAACGCGGGGGTCCCTAAGTGTGACATGGAGGAACACGGGGTCCCTGGGTGTGACATGGAGGAACATCAGGGTCAGTGGGTATGACAGCATGACATGGAGGAATATTGGGGTCCCAGGGTGTGGCATGGAAAAACATCAAAGTCCCTGGGTGTGACATGGAGGGACATTAGGGTCCCCGGGTGTGACATGAAGGAATATGGGGGTCACTGGGTATGACAGCATAACATGGAGGAACCATCAGATCAGGGTTACTAGGTATGACATAGAGGAGTTTTTAACCCCTTCCCTTTTTTTGGGGGGGGGGGCACAAGTAGCTGGTCTTGCCTAGGGCGTAAAATAGTCTAGCACCGGCCCTGCATACAGAGGAGCCTTACGATGGTCAGATACCCGAGTGTGGATGTAGGTATCTGCCAGTTCTGCTGCTGCTACTTGGGCAGAGGCTGGCTTCCGTTCCAACACAAACTGTCTGACGTCTGTAGGACAGATGTGTAAGAGTTGATCTCCAATCATGAGATCCTCCAGGGACTCAAAAGAAATGGCGTTCAAGCCTTTCGTCCACTGCCGGAATGTGGTGCGTAAGTGGCTTAACACATCCATATATGAGTCCATAGGCCCCTTTTGCAGGGACCTAAATCGCTGCCGGTACACTTCCGGGATCAGCTGGTACTTTTGGATGATTTCAGCCTTTATGGCCTCATAATCACCATTCTGTGCTGTTGGCAATTCGACGTAAGCATCCAGGGCCTTGCCTCGCAGCCCTGGCGTCAGGTACCAGGCCCACTGTGCTTGGGGCAGCTGGTACTGACGACAAGTCTTTTCAAACGACAGTAGGTACACATCAATGTCACTGTCCTTTTCCATAACGGGAAATTTGGCTGCCTGGCTCACAAGCAGAGAGGTGTCCCTGTGCTCTAGGGATCCGAGGTTCTGAGTCTGTCGCGGCGGCGGGAGCTTAGCCATCTCCAGGTTGTGCCGACGTTCAGCCTCCCTCTGTGCATCCTCTCTCTCAGCCCGTCATTCCGCAGCCTCTCTTTCAGCCTGGCGTTCCGCTCTCTCAGCCTCTCTCACAGCCTGGCGTTCCCTAGCCTCTCTCTCAGCCTGGCGTTCCAGAAACTGCTCGTGCTGTTTTGCAAGGAGGAATGGGCAAAAATTCAGTCTCTCAATGTGCAAAACTGATAGAGACATACCCCAAGCGACTTACAGCTGTAATCTCAGCAAAAGGTGGCTCTACAAAGTATTAACTTATAGAAGGTCTGTAGCATTTGCAGTAATCAGTATCACATCTTTGTCCAGGAAGTCTGATCATTGCCAATCCATATGCTATTCACAATTACAGCCTCAGAGCCCACTACATACAAATTATGTTCCCTGACAACGTCCACTTGCCACACAACGCCACGGACAGAGCCTAGTCATGACGTCATGACGCATGCGGGCTTATGTGCTGCAGTGCCTTCAAGCATGTCTCAAACACTTTTATTGTGGGTACCTCTCTGTGAATAAAATTTATATTTTTTAATCACCCAATTTGGCCTATTTTTGTTCCCCTCTTTATGTTGTTGGCTCTGAGCCTGTATTTGTGAAAAACAAAAGTTTCCCTTTGGATTGGTGCTAACTAGACTTGCTGGACAAATATTTGATACTGAATATTATAAACACTACAGACCTTCTATAATCTGGAGGTCATGCTATCTGGTAAGGAATTTGCATATATGTTGATGTGGGAACAGTAAAGTGATCACTGACAGTGAAGTTTAATGTGTCACAACACATTGTGTTGAGGGAACTGTTTGCATTCACTGAGGTTTTTACACCATTGTTTATGTGATTTTACAATTTAAAGGGCAAGTGCATGATGCATGTTATTATTTGCTTTGTAATCATTTATTTATTATTTATTTCATTTGATGGTTGGTTGTGCTGCACTTTTTGGAATTATTATTGCTGAGAGGCTGCCGTTTGCCCTCTCTGCCGAGTTCAGGCCAGCAACAGAGGGACAGTTCACTGCATGTGGTTACAGTGGAAGGAATTCCATAAGCACATAAGATTCCATTAGCAATCCTGCTGGTGGTGATTTGGCACTAGCAAAAGAATTGTTGATGTGTCATCAGCCTAAGGATTCTGAAATGGTACATGATACAGCAATGGAAAATTGGCTAGCAGCAGCGTAATATACCTAACTGGTGTATGCCTAACTTTTATTGAATCTATGGGGATAGGAGTTGACTGATATGATGTGAAATGGTGTAGGTGTGCATTGTTGCTCTTTATTTTTTCTCAATGGTCCAGCAGTAACAAGTGAATGCTGCCCTTTGAGTACCAATTGTAAAAAGACTGTATAAACATAAAAAAAAATCGAACAAACCTCAAAAGGAGATAAACTTAACGAATTAAGACACTGATATCTGACCCCAGATAGAGTGGTGTTAATTTAACCTACGGTATTCATTTGATTGTAAATTGTACTCCCTACTCTAGGACGCAGTTAAGCTTCTACCACCAATTACTCCGGCCACTTATTCATATTTCTCTCTCTGATATAGGGGCAGGCACTAGTTAAGTATGTTCAACTATTAGGGTAATGTAAATGTTTTGTTGACTTTATGTTTTCCTCTTTTTTTTTTACCTACTTATTGAAACTGTTAAATAAGATGTTTTCAGACAATATTGTGTTTAAATGTCCTCTTTATCTCTGGAATTATTATTTTGTGTCCTATGTTTAATGTGAGGAATTTTGTCCACTCTGTAATGATTACCCTGTTCTTTCTCTAATGCAATACTTATATGATGTTGTAATTGCATTGGTCTATGTCTGACTTTGATTGTTTTTAATAAAAAACCCAGTATAAAAAAATGTAACAAAATAAGAAACAAAAGTCAGAATACAATACCGCCGCAGAGACAAAAAATATTTTTTTTAAAGGGAGCAAAAAAAAAAATAAAAAAATAAAAAATATATATATATTCACATTGTTGTAACTATTTTATTGTATATTTCCATGTGACAACACTGAAGAAATGCCACTTTGCTACAATGTAAAGTAGGGAGCGTGCAGCTTCTATAACAGTGTAAATTTGCTGTCCCCTCAAAATAATTCAACCCACAGCCAATAATGTCTAAATTACTCTCCTAAGTTAAATGGCCAAATTGGGCCCAAAGTTTCAATATTTTGTGTGGCCACCATTATTTTCCAGCACTGCCTTAACCCTTTTGGGCATGGAGTTCCCCAGAGCTTCACAGGTTGCCACTGGAGTCCTCTTCCACTCCTCCATGACAACATCACGGAGCTGGTGGATGTTAGAGACCTTGCGCTCCTCCACCTTCCATTTGCGGATGCCCTACAGATGCTCAATAGGGTTGAGGTCTGGAGACATGCTTGGCCAGTCCATGAGCCTTACCCTCAGCTTCTTTAGCATGCAGTGGTCGTCTTGGAGGTATGTTTGGGGTCGTTATCATGATGGAATACTGCCCTGCGGCCCAGTCTTTAAAGGGAGGGGATCATGCTCTGCTTCAGTATGTCACAGTACATGTTGACATTCATGGTTCCCTTAATGAACTGTAGCTCCCAGTTCCAACAGCACTCATGCAGCCCCAGACCATGACACTCCCACCACCATGCTTGAGTGTAGGCAAGACACACATGTCTTTATACTCATCACCTGGTTGCCGCCACACACGCTTGACACCATCTGAACCAAATAAGTTTATCTTGGTCTCATCAGACCACAGGACATGGTTCCAGTGATCCTGCTTGTCTTCAGACTGTTTGCGGGCTTTCTTGTGCATCATCTTTAGAAGAGGCTTCCTTCTGGGATGACAGCCATGCTGTCAGGTACCTTGGTTGAGGCCGAAGTGCTGAGAGGGCTTCCCTTGCAGCTCGGTGCGGATCACCCCTGGAGGTGAGACAGGAGATGACACGTCCCAAGGAGCACTGGATGCTGGTGAAATCCGGATGGATGGATGGTATGGTATGGACACCCAGGACCGCTTCCAGGAGATCTAAAGGTGCTCAGTGGAAAAAGACACAAGGTTAATGCCAGGCCGAGGGTCATACACAGTTAATCAGTCCGGAAGTAATGAGCCAAGTGGAAGGTAGCAAAGGGGCAAGACAAGAGAGAGTCCGTGAGATCCAAGCCAAGGTCAGTACACAGGAGATCCAGCAGGGGTGTCAGAGCAAAGAGTGGTCAGGCAAGCCAAGGTCGATCAAGGGAGAAGATGCAGACAGGTCAAAGAAGCAAGCCGGGTCAAAACAGGAACACAGGTAAACGGACAGGTCACGGGTACAGGAGCTGACGATAAACCAACACTGAGCACACCGGAAGAACGTCTTATATAGGGCCAGGGCTGGGGAGATGGGCGTGGTGACACACCTGCTCTGCATCCGGCGATCTATTGCTGCTGAATGGTGATTCCTTTCCTGACAGTGCCCCCCCCCCCGAGGGGCAGCCTCTGGATGCCCAACGACCATGTTTTTCTGGAAATTTGTTGTGAAATTCTCTCAAAAGTTTAGGGGCGTGGATGTTACTCAATGGTTCCCATGAATTGTCCTCCGGAGGATATCCTTTCCATTTAATCAAGTATTGAGTACGGTTGCCTCTTTGTCGACAATCCAAGATATTCTCAACCTCAAATTCAGGCTCCCCTTCTACTGAAACTGGAGGAGGTGGTACCTCTTCCCTTCCCGGGAAGGGGCTTGGTACCGCTGGCTTAAGTAGCGAGGCATGAAATACTGGATGAATTTTGAAAGAGCCAAGCAAGGCCAATTCAAAGGCCACAGGATTCACCACTCTCTTGACCTGAAAAGGACCGATGAATCTTGGCCCCAATTTCTTGGACGGGCAGGATAATTTCAAATTAATTGAAGAGAGCCAAACTCGATCTCCAACTTTGTACACTGGGTTCTCCCTCCGTTTGAGGTCAAAGAATTTCTTATAGTCCTGTTGTGCTTTATGAATATTGTCTCGTAGCAACTGGAAATTAGTTTTAATGGCTGCTAGCCAATCATGGACTGCGGGAACCGTTATTTCCTGATCCAAGTTGGGCAAAAAAGAAGGATGAAAGCCATAATTAGCCCAAAACGGGGTTTGGTTGGTTGCGGAGTGTATGGAATTATTGTAGGCGAATTCTGCGCATGGAAGCAGGGAGGTCCAGTCGTCCTGAGAGCTGGTGCAAAAACATCGGAGGTACTGTTCCAGGGTTTGATTGGTTCTCTCTGTTTTTACTTTGTGGATGGTAAGCAGATGACAGGGACACTTCAACCGACAAGGACTTGCAGAGCTCCTTCCAAAATCTAGAGGTGAATTGAACACCTCGGTCTGACACTATATTATTTGGAATTCCATGTAGCCTGACCACCTCTTTGATGAATGTGTTGGCTGTTTCCAGGGCGGAGGGAGTGCCCCTCATGGGCAAGAAGTGAGCCATTTTTGAGAGTCGGTCCACGACTACCAAGATGGTGGAAAACCCTTCTGAGGGTGGTAGCTCAACTATAAAGTCCATAGACAGACCTTTCCAGGGCTGCTCTGGAATCGGCAATGGTCTTAACAGGCCCCATGATTTGACTTTAGCCCCTTTGTTACGTTGGCACGTGATGCAGGAATTTACATAGCTTCTGCAGTCCTGATGTAGCTTAGGCCACCAGAAGCGGCGTTGGATAAGTTCGTAGGTCTTTTTTACCCCGAAATGTCCAGCGAGTTTGTGGTCGTGAAAGGTTTTAAGGACCAACAATCTCACTTGTGTAGGAACAAAAATTTTTTCCTGGTGCCAGAGGAATCCTTCCCGTTTATTTAAAGAACCGGCTTCGAGTTCAGTACATTGAGTAGAGGCTTGCTGAATTGTGGACTGTAGGTCAGTGTGAATTAGAAAAAAGTTTTGAGCTGATAGGATGGTATTGGGCTCCTTTGTGCTGGGAGAACCCGGAAACATTCGGGACAGGGCGTCCGCCTTTCCATTCTTAGATCCTGGTCTGTAGGTAATATGGAAATTAAAGCGTGAAAAGAATAGAGCCCACCGGGCTTGCCGAGGTCTTAGGCTTCTAGCAGTCCTGAGATACTCTAGATTCTTGTGATCCGTGAATATCATGATATGGTGTGCCGCGCCTTCAAGCAGGTACCTCCATTCTTCTAGAGCACATTTAATAGCCAGAAGTTCCCGATCCCCCACATCGTAGTTCTTCTCTGGGGGTGACATTTTCCGAGAGAAGAAAGCTACTGGGTGTAGCAGGGTCTTCGGGCCTTGTCGCTGGGACAGGATAGCCCCTGTGGCTACTTCCGAAGCATCCACTTCGAGAATATAAGGTAAGACCGGGTCGGGGTGTTGAAGAATAGGTGCGGTCACAAACAGGCTTTTTAATTTATCAAAAGCTGACTGAGCCTCCAGTGACCAGCGGAAGCGAATCTGCTGGCGCGTTAGTTGGGTGATGGGTGCGATAATTGTTGAGAATCCCTTTATAAATCTTCTGTAGAAGTTAGCGAAGCCCACAAATCGCTGAACTCCCTTCTTATCAGTGGGGGCTGGCCACTCCAAAATGGCTTTTACTTTTTGTGGATCCATAGAGACACCATCAGTTGAAATGATAAGCCCTAGGAACTGGATGGACTTCCTCTCAAATTCACATTTTTCCAGTTTCACATAGAGCCCATGTTTCCTTAAGGTGGTTAATACTTTTTTGACATGAATCCGGTGGAGTTCCAGAGTGGAGGAGAAGACCAAGATGTCATCTAGGTACACGATTAAGAAGTTGTCCAGGAACTCTCGAAAAATGTCATTGACCAGATGTTGAAATGTGGCCGGGGCATTACACAGCCCGAAGGGCATGACCAGATATTCGAAGTGGCCGAAACGGGTTCTAAACGCCGTTTTCCACTCATCCCCTTCTCGGATGTGAATAAGGTTGTACGCTCCTCGGAGGTCTAATTTGGTAAAGACCCGGGCAGACCGGAAGCGCTGGAACAATTCTGGAACCAAGGGGAGAGGATAACGATTTTTGATGGTAACTTTGTTGAGTTCCCGGTAATCAACACAGGGTCTTAACGTGCCATCTTTTTTCTCAACAAAGAAGATTCCAGCGCCAGCTGGGGAGGACGAGGGCCGGATGAACCCCTTTTCCAGGTTCTCGTTGACATAAGTCCGAAGAGTTTCTAATTCCTTCTCAGATAAGGGAAATATTCTTCCAAAAGGGATCTCGGCTCCTGGAAGAAGCTCAATGGGGCAGTCGTAGGGCCTGTGAGGGGTTAGAGCATCAGCCTTTTTTTTGTCGAATACATCCCTAAAGTCCTGATAGGCTGCGGGAATGTCTTCAGGAAGGTCTAGGGCTGGCTGAACGGCCAGACACGTGGCAGGAGCGTTGGGTCCAGGAGGAAAGCAATGGTCCAGGCAATATTTGGACGAGAAGGAAATCTTCTTCTTCACCCAGTCAATTTGTGGGTTATGAGCCTGGAGCCATGGAAGGCCTAGGATAACCGGGAATAAGGGAGAGGACAAGACATCAAAGCGGAGGAGTTCTTGATGGCCCGAGTTTGTGGTAGTGAGTACCGGATAGGTTTCTCTGGTCACAGGTCCGGAACTAGGCAGGGACCCGTCGGCCAGAAAGACTTGAAGCCGTTGCTCCTTAATTTGTAGGGGGACCCCCAGTTTCCTTGCTAGTGTACAATCCAGAAAACAACTGCAAGCACCGGAGTCAACAATTGCCGTGAGCTGGATTTTCTCTTCTGCTACCTGCAAGGAGATAGGAAGGATAAGGTGAGCAGGGGAGGGCTCAGTGACCTGACAGTTCAAGACAGACCGTGAATAGCACTTACTGGGCCTCACGGGGCAGTTGCGGAGGAAGTGGCCGGAGGCTCCACAGTATAGACAGAGGTTAGCCTGGCGGCGACGTTGTCTCTCTTCGGGTTTTAGGGAGGAACGAATTAGTCCAATCTGCATGGGTTCGCCGTCCGCAGAGGCATTCATAGCTGGTGCAGGGGGAGGAGAGGCGGCAAACGGGACCTTAGGCATCACTCAAGAAGCTCGGGCCCCCTGGAGGCGTTCTGAGCGTCGTTCCCGCAGACGCCTGTCCATTTGGATGGCTAGAGAGATCAAGTCTTCCAGGGATGCAGGTGTCTCTATCCGAGCAAGCTCGTCTTTTAGAGCTTCAGAGAGGCCATGACGGTACTGGTATTTCAATGCCGCCTCATTCCAGTCCGTGTCGGCTGCCCATCTACGGAAGTCTACAGTGTAGTCCTCGGCCGGGCGTTTATTCTGCTGTAAGGCATGTAAAGCAGACTCTGCTGTGACCGTGCGCTGAGGATCCTCATATAGCTGGGCCATGGCCTCAAAAAAGGAGCTTACTGAGTTCAAGGTAGGACTCTTCTGTTCAAGGAGGTTGTGTGCCCAAGTCTGGGGTTCTTCAGCTAATAAGGAGATTATAAACCCCACTTTAATGGATTCCGAGGAGAAGGTCCTGGGCTGAAGAGCCAAATATAATAAACAGGCATTCTTGAAAGCCCTAAATTTCCTTCGCTCCCCACGGAAGCGTTCCGCCGTGGGCACCCGGGGCTCTGGTGGCGGAGCTGAAGCTGAATGGGCGGAGCTAGCTTGATCCGGTTGAGAAGGAGCCGGCAAAGAGCTAGTGGCAGGCTGATTAGGGTCATTCGGAGGAGATGAGCCGGCTAGGTTTACTACCCGACCTTCCAGCTGGAAGTAGCCATCTTGCAGTCTTTGTACGGCTTGGGTTAGGGCTGAAACCTGTTGGCATAAAGCCTCGAGCGGGGAAGCACCTCTGTCGGCCTCTGACATGGCTGGTTTATGCTGTCAGGTACCTTGGTTGAGGCCGAAGTGCTGAGAGGGCTTCCCTTGCAGCTCGGTGCGGATCACCCCTGGAGGTGAGACAGGAGATGACACGTTCCAAGGAGCACTGGATGCTGGTGAAATCCGGATGGATGGATGGTATGGTATGGACACCCAGGACCGCTTCCAGGAGATCTAAAGGTGCTCAGTGGAAAAAGACACAAGGTTAATGCCAGGCCGAGGGTCATACACAGTTAATCAGTCCGGAAGTAATGAGCCAAGTGGAAGGTACTAAAGGGGCAAGACAAGAGAGAGTCTGTGAGATCCAAGCCAAGGTCGGTACACAGGAGATCCAGCAGGGGTGTCAGAGCAAAGAGTGGTCAGGCAAGCCAAGGTCGATCAAGGGAGAAGATACAGACAGGTCAAAGAAGCAAGCCGGGTCAAAACAGGAGCACAGGTAAACGGACAGGTCACGGGTACAGGAGCTGACGATAAACCAGCACTGAGCACACCGGAAGAGCGTCTTATATAGGGCCAGGGCTGGGGAGATGGGCGTGGTGACACACCTGCTCTGCATCCGGCGATCTATTGCTGCTGAATGGTGATTCCTTTCCTGACACATGCAGACCAATTTGATGCAGTGGGCGGCGTATGATCTGAGCACTGAAAGACTGAACTCCCACCCCTTCAACCTCTGCAGCAATGCTGGCAGCACTCATAAGTCTATTTACCAAAGACAACCTCTGGATATGACGCTGAGCACGTGCACTCAACTTCTTCCATGGCGAGGCTTGTTCTGAGTGGAACCTGTCCAGGTAAACCGCTGTATGGTCTTGTCCACCATGCTGCAGCTCAGTTTTAGGGTCTTGGCAATCTTCTTATGGCCATGGGCATCTTTATGTAGAGCAACTATTCTTTTCTTCAGATTCTCAGAGAGTTATTTGCCATGAGGTGCCATGTTGAACTTACAATGACCAGTATGAGAGACTGAGAGCGATAGCAGCAAATTTAACACACCTGTTCCCCATTCACACCTGAGACCTTGTTACACTAATGTGTCACATGACATCGGGGAGGGAAAATGGTTAATCCGGCTCGATTTGGACATTTTCACTTAGGGGTGTACTCACTATTGTTGCCAGCGGTTTAGACAGTAATGGCTGTGTGATGAGTTATTTTGAGGGGACAGCAAATTTACACTGTTATACAAGCTGTACACTCACTACTTTACATTGTAGCAAGGTGTAATTTCTTCAGTGTTGTCACATGAAAAGATATAATAAAATATTTACAAAAATGTGAGGGGTGTACTCACTTTTGTGAGATACTGTATATATATATATATATATATATATATATATAACTGGAACCTTCAAGTACCAAAGATCCTTGCACATCAGAACTGTTTTTATCTTTGAAACCTACTAGGCCAGGCCATGTTTACTCTAAGGTTAAAGTGTGTGTCCAGCAAAAAAGAACAGTAGGGGAAGGCTAGAATCCCTTTTTCAGGTTTATATTATTGTCTGTGCCCCTGTTGCAGATTTTACATTGCTTCCTGTCTTGTAAAACCATTGTCACCATGACAGCTAGTGAAGAGAAGTCTTTCTAAAGGATCCCAGGATAGCAGTAAAATCTATCCAAAACAAAACAAAAATTATCTGGAGTTATACTTTCAGTGTTAGGGCAAATTTTAGTTTTTAGGTTAGTGTTAGGGGTCAGGATATGTAGCTCTGTCTGATGACAGTATTATTTTCAATCAGGAGAACAGAGAGAACAATCAATATGCAGTAATACCAAAGAAGGAAGCAAAGCCTGCATATGTAAAGAGCAAATATGGCTGCTCAATGTATACACTGGATTATATATTAGCAAATTCTACTCATTAAAAACAATTACGAAGTTCCAATTGATTAAAATACTTATCAATGTAGCACTGATTGACTGATTTATTGATTACTTATATACTTAATTAACTGATAATACAATTTAACTGGTACCACTCACATACTGTGCATACTGTATAAAAAAATGTAAAAAGGCTATAGTTTCACTTTGACTCAGGAACATTTAGCAGCAATGTAAAATAATACTTCTAACTATATAGTTTTGTTCTGAGGGATGTACATCTCAATGCTGTGTGAGTACATATGGTCACTGGGTTACTCCATGTGCATAATAATATTATGTGTCTTGTTGCCTGCCCAATGATCAATGTAAATAGCATTACATGCATCCGTATTGTATAAACTTGCTCCACTACTATACTCTATATTTAATCTGTTGAAAACACAATTACAATGAGCACAAATGCAATGTTTCATGTCAATGTCTTTACATAAACCAGTGTGACACAGGGCATATCAGCTAAATCAGCAGTCCAAGTACAAGTTCAAGTACAGGTTTCTTTTTAGGATTTAGTGGAACACTGTAACATGCCCAGTGTCACCCACTAGGTAATCTTGGACAGTCTTGTCCTTTAAAAAAAGGGATAAAAGGGTAAAATGTGAAGAAGCAACCATTAGGGATGAGGTTCGGGTTCACCGCTACCTTGGGTTTGAGGTAAATCTTGTAGGTTTGAGATTCACGGTCTTGGTAAATTTTTGTGCAGATTCATCGGGGAACATTTTCCACACTAAAATTCACTGCATGGGCTGTAAATTATGGCCAACAGACTTAGAAAGGCAAGGTGGGGTTGAGAGCAGTCATAGTGTCAATAAATTGGAAGCTGGTGTAGTGAAAAGCTGACAAATTGCATATGGAGAGATTAGTGTCAACAGTAATTTAATTCTGACTGCTAGCATTTTGGGTAATTAATTCCTTTGCTGCCTTTTTTTTCTTTTTTATTGAGATCTTTTTTTTTCTTTTATATTTAATTTTATTTTGTGCCTAATTTGAGTTCTGCAGCTACGTTTGGCTGCTGACCTGTCCATAATAAACTTTTTTTTTCTGCAAGACTTCCTGTAAAGATGGGCTTTGTAAAAAAAAATTGTTGGCATATTGGCTTTTTTACCTTATAACCACTTGCCTACTGGGCACTAATAGCCCCTTCCTGCCCAGGCCAATTTTCATACTTTTGTCACACTTTGAATGACAATGCAACACTGTACCCAAAAGATTTTTTTTTCTTGTTTTTCCCTACAAATAGAGCCTTCTTTTAGTGGTATTTTCTCACCACTGAGTTTTTTATTTTTTGCCAAACTAAAAAAGAGAATTTTTTTTATAAAATTTTGCAAACAGGTAATTTTTCTCCTTCAATAATGTGTGCTGATGAGGCTGCACTGATGGGCACTGATAGACTACACTGATGGGCACTGATAGGCTGCACTGATGGGCACTAATAGGTGGCACCAATGGGCAATGATAGGCTGCACTGAAGGGCACTGATGAAGTGGCACTGGTGGGCACTGAAAAAAGGCACTGATGAGGCTGCACTGATAGGCGGCACTGATGGCCACTGATAGATGGCACGTATGGGCTCTAATAGGCAGAACTGAAGGGCACTGATAGGCAACACTGAAAGGCGGCACTGATGGGCACTGATAGGTGGCACTGATGAGCACTGATAGGCAGCACCAATGGGCACTGATAGGCAAAACTGATGGGCACTAATAGACAGCATCATCAGTGACGGGCACTGATTGGCAGCACTAATAAGCACTGATTGGCAGCACTGGTGGGAACTGTTGGGATTGCACTGATAATCAGGACACTTTGTTATCGGCTTTCTTCTTATCTCCTCACGCTGAAAGAGTGGGGCAGCAACAGGTTAAAAAAGTGCTGCTGCTGTATGGGAGCCTAGCTAATTTTTAAAGAAAGCTAATTAATTCCGCAGCCAAATATGCATTGCTCTCTTTTTGCCAATGTTTGGGAACATATAGGCTTTTTATACTACCTATACATATTATATTGATCATCATCTACAAAGGGCCTATGTTACAGCTATAGGTTTACCTCCATGAGACTACGGTAATTGTCTCCACAAAAGCTCCCTTCTTTTGTGATTGGATGTGCACAACTTGCCCCCCCCCCCCTGCTCTCCTCTGTGAGTCCTGGGTGTAGTATTTTTGGGTCCTGTATAGTCCCTACATATTGACCACTTTGATGTTTTTTGGTTGCATCAGAGAACCTTTCTCCTGAGAAGCACTCAGCAAAACGCGCTGAGATATAAGAACTCCTCCAAAGCCTACTCTTCCAACCACTATGAAATATATGCCATGTAAGGATTTGTTGTGTATTCAGTCAAGATTTTGGCCATTGCAAGATTGAATAAATGTGATCCATGTCATGCTGTGGATGGGTTCACACCTATGGGCTTATGTTCATAAAAGTTAGATACCATTTATGTTTTTAAAGTTTCTGATTGTGATTTTTGGTATCTGATATCTGGTTGAGTTGTGAAAATAAAATTTGGATTTTAACACCTTAAATACACCTTAAAATCCCATAAACCCATTTCTCTTTCTTGAAGGACAGATGTTGATGTATAAATGAGACGTGGCTCATTCGTATGCAAATCCTGTTTCATTCTCAGTGAGAATGAAAGGAAAGGGGCATATTTTATGCCCACTTTCCTCATGGGATAGTGTCAGGGCATTAGGGTCAGGTCTATATGCCTAGTTAGGTATTCAATAGGTATAGGGCCTTTTTTGTGGTTTGAGGTGGCTTGAACTTTTGACCTGAGGTCAGAATTTCTTGCCTTCTTTACCCGTTTTCCCGCTCAATTCCCAGTATCTGGGGAGATTTCTATTTTTATTTAAGCTTCCCGCCCAAATTCCCCCTTGTATCTAGGGAGATTTGGGCTCTCATCCCAGCTTCCCGCACTTTTTTACCGCCTAAAAGTGCTGAGTTGGGGCTATTTAAGGGGCTCCGCTGCTGCCTATTCCCTCAGACCAGCTCCAGGAGGAAGAACAAGGACTTCATAATTTTCCCTGGGATATCCTTCACCATTTGCGAGGAAGACTTCGCTTACCTGCCACCTCCAGCTAGCCAGAATGAGCCTATTACGGAGGTTGATCGAAAGAGCCGGCGAAGAAGGGGGCAAGGAGTGGATCCGCCGCTGCCTGGACCTTCCCAGCGGAGCAGCGAGCGGCACGTCGGACCAAGCTGGAGCAGTCCCACCCATCAGCGTGGAAGCGGCAGCGGTCGGCAGAAGCATGGCGGTCGGCTCACAATCCGGAGGAGGACTGACAGCGCAACAGGAACTGGACGAGGAGGAGCGGGCGATTCTCGTACTGCGCAGCCGCGGTGGCAGTGTCACGTCCGGTCGTGATGAAGTTCCGGTGAAGCGGAGGCGGGCCCCCCGCCGGAGATTTTCCCCTTCTGTTTCCCCAAACAGGCTTCCAGGACACAGACGGGCTCCACAGTCGCCGAGGAGAAGACGCCGGAGCGGATCCGAAGCAGGCTCGTCATCCGAGAGGCTGGCCGTTCCACAGGCAGCAAGAATTGATGGTCCTCAGACACCAGCAAGTCAGCCCACCCGGGTGACAGGTGAGGAGAGCAGTCATGCTATGGCAGGTTTCTCAGCTTCTCTTTCTGCAGGTGCTGTCCAGGCAGAGAGAGGGAATGCAGGAGCTGTGCGCTCTGATGTCAGCCATGGTGAGTGTGGAACCATGTCTGACAATAGTAATATTTTGCAGCTGTTTGGGAAGTTTCTGTCTGAATTTAAATCCCTATGTGACAATGTTACTGTTGGTAGGTCTAATTCAGCTAGTGACTTTAAGGTCCAGCAGCCGCAAAAATCATCGGTAAGTTCACCTCTGGGCGATCTCAAGGTCGTGAATCTCTCCAGCTTTGACCTGCAGGAGAGGCACGTCAGTCTGCTTAGCAAAGGTCTATCATTTGCCCCCGTATCTGCGATGACGGAATTTGAAGTCTTTAAGGACATAGCTCTATATCTTAGGAAGGTCGTCTTCAAGATCTGGCATGATAGGGGGGCAAACAGTACCAAAGCAGAGACACCATTGACTGATGATGACACCGAACTAATTGAGATCCTTACATCCCTATTGGATGAGGGTCAAGACCTTGAGGATGATATATCCCCAATGGAGGTGATAAGACGAGATGCGCAGCTGCCGATCAAATCGTCCAAAATGCCATCACTTACGAAACATCGTAATATCAAGGTTTTCCTTGACTTAGTTAAGGAGGACCTTGGTAGGGTAAATTGGCAAAGGGGTAGATCTGATAACCTCAGTGGTGAAGAGAGGATTGCCCTGAAAGAACTTACTGAGGCACCTAATGTGGTGATTAAGGGCAGCGACAAGGGAGGCAATGTGGTACTGTTAAGTGAGGACTACTACATTCAGGAGGTTCAAAGACAATTGAACGATAATACCACTTATTTAAAACTCCGTGACAGTCCCTTTCCCTCCCTTGTCTCTGCCCTTAACTACAAAATCTCCATTGCCAAAGAAGTAGGCCTGATTTCCAAAAAGGAAGCCGAATATCTTTTTGTTAAAACGTTTAACATCCCTACGTTTTATATAATACCCAAATTACATAAATCACTCAACAATCCCCCAGGGCGACCTATCGTCTCGGCAGTAGGTGGCCCATTGGAAAGGACAGGCAAATTTGTCGATGCTCTCATTAAGGAGTTAGTGACTGCCCTCCCATCCTATGTACAGGATACCAGGGATGTACTTCGCAGACTCTCTTTGACCTCTGCCCCCCTGGATACACTCCTGGTGGGTATAGACGTTGAGAGTCTATACACTTCTATCCCACATGAATGGGGTTTGAGGGCAGTCACACACTTCTTGGAGAGCAAATTCCCTGAACTCGGTGCCCATAACGAATTTGTGACGGAACTCCTGGACTTCCTCTTAAATCATAATTTTTTTCAATTCATGAATGGGTACTATCAGCAGATAAGAGGTACATCGATGGGGGCACCGTGGGCTCCGGCCTACGCGTGCCTCCATCTCGGCCTCTGGGAGGAGCAGGTTGCCTATCCATCCTCAATGTACCTCAGCCACTCCCATATGTGGCTGAGGTACATTGATGATGTCCTGCTCCTCTGGAGGGGTACATCTGCTGAATTGGACCGATTCATGGGCGATCTAAATCAGAATGATCGCAATATACGGTTAACCTACACGGCCAGTACCAATTGTCTCCCTTTTCTCGACCTTCTTATCTCCTTAGATAATGGGGGAATTAGGACTAAAACTTATCGAAAGGACACTGCGGCTAATACCCTTTTAGCCGCAAGCAGTCATCATCCAAAACACCTGGTGAGTAGTATACCGGTCGGACAGTTCCTACGCCTCAAAAGGAACTGTTCAGAACCGGCTGACTACCAGGAAGAGGCAAAGCAATTACACCAAAGATTCAGGGAGAGGGGTTACTCTCATGGTACGATTAAGAAAGCGCGCAAAAGAGCAGCGTCAAGACCTAGATCCACCTTACTCGGGGATCCACAAGTTCCCACCCCACATGTGACGGCCGTTGATGAAAAATATCCCCGTATTATTACCCAGTACGGCACACAATGGGAAGAAGTTAGAACAATCTTAACCAAACACTGGCAGGTCCTGACGGTATCCCCTCTCGTTGAAAAATTGGTAGGCCCTAGGCCCCTACTTACAGCTAAAAGGGCAAGAAATTTAAAAGATACACTTTGCCACTCAGAGTTTGTTAAATCACGAGGTGATGACAACTGGTTGACCTCTCTACCACCTCTACAAGGAATGTTTCCGTGCGGCCACTGTCAGATGTGCAAATTGGTCATAAAGTCAAAAACTTTTAAAAGCTGTAATGGGTAAAAAGATTTCACCATTAATGACTTTATCAATTGCCAAACAGAAAGAGTCATCTATGAAATAATATGTCCCTGTCAAAAATCATATATTGGCAAGACCAAACGTCAACTTAAAACATGTATTCCTTGAACACGTCGCTGATATTAAAAAGAGGGTAGATAAGAGAACGGTACCCCTCCACTTCATAGAGCATCACGATGCCAGTCCCGAGGGGCTCAGGGTCAGGGGGATCTATGCCCTTAAATTACCTGCCAGGAGGGGAGATTTTGATAAGATCCTCCTCCAGAAGGAGAAGATGTGGATCTATAAGATGGGATCCCTATCACCAGTGGGACTAAATGTGGAATTTAGCCTGCAGCCCTTCTTGAACCCCTGAACCCTTAGCCCCTCGCGAATGGCCTCGTGGTGCTCTTCGGTACCTACCCCTCCTATTTAGTTAACCATGTTCCATTATACAAATGGCTAAGATATGGATATCCATATGATGTTCTACTTGCTAATCTTGGGGTTAACTGTATTTGCCATAGGTTCTTGACAATCGGGAACTTATGAGTAAATTTCAAGGAGGGTATGGAATAGTGATGACAGTCCCCTGCAATCTAAACTTTAGATGAATACTGACTATCATTATATCAATGGTGGTCATTCTCTCTATTTAACTTTGGACCTTAGCCATCTTAAAATATTATAAATATAATTGGTAGACTAAGAGATCAGGTTAAACAAAATTATCATTAGCAGTTACTACAGAGTGAATTTAGGTATCTCCTCTCATCTCTAATTCCAAGTACCTCCTCTCATATACCGGCCTTGGGTTATGTCCTTTGGAATATAAAAGGATGATCGTTTCCAACTTATTACTAATCAGCAGTTTACATTATATTTAATGTTTGCCATGCTAGAGAGTGCAGATCCAGTCATTTATTCATATTTTTGGTGAACACTATGCTGTGTAATCTTTTAATCACTTTCAATTACATGTTCACTTTGTTCAACATAAAGATTTGGCACCATCTCCATGATGATATATCTGGAAATGGTGCTAATTACTTTGCTGGTAGAATGGCAAGTTGCATCGAAGTAATATACCGCACTGTTCATAAAGAGCGAGGACATCTTGTGGAAGTTTGCGGTAGTACACTTCCCCTTAGTCCCGCACATCAATGAACAGTTAAGCAATAATTATCAATTAAGGGCGGTATATATCGATGCACCTTGAGGCCATTCAGTAGCTCTGAAGAAACCAACGTTTTTGGTGAAACGCGTCAGCGTCCAGCATTGTGCATTGAGCACCCATGCACTAGCGTCAGTTGAATCCCCTGCACGGGATCCGTCATCTATCGTTCCCCAGGCTGTTCCCCGAGAAGGCGTCCGGCTGACCAGCTCAACAGGAAGTGACGACCGAGAGGACACCTCCGACACGGAAGTCAAGCCCCGCAGCCGCCGGCTCAGCCACATGGAAGGGTAGAACGCCGATGGGTGAATATGATAGCAACAGGCTAACCGGACACCGGGAGCTCCTGCCGTAATACACCGCCATCTATCCTCCCCCCTCTACATGAGGTACATACCGCCATCAAATGAAGTACATGTCAAGGTAACTCTCTGACCTGCTCCACTTCCAACTTGTTTGTTTTCCTTGCATGGACGGTATGTTACCTATCACACGTATTGCTTACTTGGGACCTATTTTGAGCTCTGTTCAATGACATCTACGGCCCTCATCTACTTCATGTATTAGGATTCCCTTGTGAAGACTCAGCATTGAACTCTTGGCAGACCACTCAATGCACTGCTTCTCATATTTTTGCATCATTTTGAGCTTACTCAATACAGCTTATTAACTGTTTATGGACAATTCTGTCGGCAGGCAAGTGTGTGCTTAACAAGTTGGAATCTTCTTGTGCAATTCCTGTTCCCTTTGAGGAATTTATCATACTTCTACAGTGACTACATTCACGGTATAATCAAGCCAAGCTCATTTCCCATAGTAACTAGAGGGGTTATCTACATAATTGAGGTCCTCACACTGTACCCTACGGACAATTCAGCCTACATTGTATGCTGATGCCCGTCGGGTTCAAGTGGAATTAGATAGAAGGTGTTATTTTCAATGTGCATGGGTGCTTTCAATTGTTGATTTTAACGGTTGTTTTGTAACACTACGGCTCACCGCCTTTGTTTTTGTCTTATTTTTGCTTTTCAGGCACACGTGCCTAATAAACTTACATCTTTTTAACAAGAATACATACCTGTGGTGCCCTTAGTTGGTGGCTGGGGTAGTGGGTAACAGACCTTTGTTTGTATTCTCACGATTCCCCAACCTTTCTCTTTTTTGTTCCTAATTCAGCTAGTGATGTATGGCTGACACGCCTAGTGGTGGTTTAGGAAACGCTAGCTCAGCTGATCTGAGGAATAATTTTTCAGATTCATTTAGGTTAGCGCAAGAGCAGAATTTGCCCGAAACATCGTCGAGGGAGTCATTAATTTGCGAAGTGTCACCATTGGGTTTCCACCTTTCAACATCAGTGAAAGAAAAAATTTGGCAAGGGTCTTTTAATGATGTTCTTTCATTATTGCCTTCTGTCAAGGAATTTGTAGCTAAACCCAAGAAAAAAGATGAGGAGGAGAGAAAGAGGCCGGTGGCCAGATCTTTTAACAATTGGCTGCAGGCTTTTCTAATATATTCTGTCGTTTTTTGCAAAAAGTTTCCATCTAAGAGCCTAGGTTTATTCCAGCATATGGATATTATATTAGAAGCATATAAGAATTTCGGTGGTACCGCGTGGTACAATTATGATGTAGCTTTTCGCTAAAAATTGGCAGTTCAGCCAAATATGAAATGGGGGGTAAAGGACGTCAGTCTTTGGTTAGATTTGTTTCTTCCCCAAAAGTCCTTTCTGGCTAGATCTAATCCCAGTGGGCAACAAGGTCAACAGTCTGTCACCAGTTTCAGGAAAGGGATTTGTTTTAATTTCAACAAATCCCTATGTAAGTGGCCAGGATCCTGTCGCTACAAGCATGAATGCGCTTTTTGCTCAGGATCACACCCAGTCAGTAAGTGTTTCAAGCGTATGCAGCCTTCCAATCAGTCCGGAGGGATGGTTTCAAAAAGCTTCGTCCCCAGTGAATCTCAGAGAAATGTTACCATGGCTCAGGCGGTACCCAGACAAGTTGAAAGCCACAATGGTAACTGAGGGATTCCAGGAGGGATTCTTTCTCCCCCCCTTTCAGGGGTAGCGGTTGTAGGATTGTTAAAAACTTAAAGTCTGTAGATAGTATGGAAGAAATAGTTCTAGAGAAAATTAACAAGGAGATTAGATTAGGTAGGTTTGCCGGCCCCTTTTTAACCCCCCCTTTTTCTGATTTCAGGATTTCTCCCCTTGGCATAGTTCAGAAAAAAGAGCTCAATTCTTACAGGCTCATTCACCACCTGTCCTATCCTCAAGGAAGTTCGTTAAATGACAAAATTTCTGAGGATTGGGCATCAGTGCAATATGCCACGTTCGAGGATGCCTTAGCTAAACTCAGGTTACTTGGTAAAGGGGCCTTATTGGCTAAGGCGGATGTCAAGTCTGCTTTCAGGCTGCTGCCTATTAATCCCCAGTGTTTCAATTCCTTGGGTTTTTATTTTAGGAATAATTATTATTTTGACCGATGTCTCCCCATGGGGTGCTCATTATCATGTTTTTATTTTGAATGTTTTTCCTCCTTTTTAGAGTGGGTAGTTTCACAGCAAGCTGGGTCTTCAAATTTGATACATTATCTGGATGACTTTCTTTTTATGGGTCCGGCCGGTTCCCCTGACTGCTCGTACTTGTTGCAAGTTTTTTGTAAGGTGTGCGAGTCTTTTGGGGTTCCGTTAGCTCATGAGAAGACAACTTTTCCCTCCCCTTGCATAGACTTTTTAGGAATAACAATTGATTCGGTTAATATGGAGTTCAGATTGCCGGAGGATAAGATCTCTAAACTTACAAGAGTTTTATTACTGGCAATCCGCAGGCATAAGATTTGCCTCAAAGAGATGCAGTCGGTCTTGGGTCGGTTGGCATTCGCTTCTCGAGTGATCCCATTGGGTAAGCTTTTTTCTAGAAAGTTATATACAGCGATCTCTGGCCTGAAGTCCCCGTCTGCGCATATTAGGTTGTCTCAAGATCTAAGGGAAGATATGCTCATCTGGGCTCAGTTTCTGATAGATTTTAATGGTAGATCTATATGGTAGGAAGAATTTATATTAGATGCAGATTTTTGCCTTGCTATAGATTCAGCTGGGTCAGTGGGGTTTGCTGCGATATGGCAATCCCATTGGTGTGCAGACAACTGGACTGATAGATGGGTAAGTTTAGGGTACACGCGCAATAGTGTTCTAATAGAAATTTTTCCTGTCTTGGTGGCCCTTGAGATTTGGGGTCATCATTTCAGGAACAGGCGCATTCTGTTGAGAACAGATAATAGAGGTGTCCTTTTAGCAATAAATTGTCTTTCTGCTAAGTCTTTGCCAGTGATCAAGCTTTTGCGTGTATTGGTGGCCAAATGTTTAAAATTTAACATATGGATTAAAGCTGCATATGTGCCTAGTAAGGAGAACACACTGGCAGACTCTCTGTCTCGCTTACAGATGCAACGTTTTTTTCAACTCTTTCCGGGAGCGGACCGAGTGGGCTGCCAGTACCCCAGGCACATGTGGGAATTAATTTAGAGTTTATCGCTGCTAATATCAATAGATCTTTGGCTCCTGCCACCCTCGCGGGATACCAATCAGCGTGGGATTTGTGGCTGGCATTTTTGCAGGTATCTAAAATTAATACTAAAGACTTTTCTGAGGATTTGGTGCTAATGTTCTTAAATTTTCTTTTCTCTAAACAATATTCTTGGTCCCATATTAACAAAACATTAGCGGGCTTGTCCTTTTTTAATAAGCTTCGCAATTTGCCCTCATGCCTCTCCTTTTTTTCGGTGAAGCAGGCGCTCAAAGGCTACAGGAGAGGTATTTTGACAAAAGATCAAAGACAGCCAATTACGCTGGATCTGCTTGGTAAGATTTGTTCCTCCTATGGGGAAGTATGCTATTCACATTATGAGTCGGCCATGTTTAAGGCAACGTTTTCCCTTATGTTTTTTGCGGCCCTCCGCATTTCGGAATTGATTCCTGATGACAGATTTGGGGATTCTGGTCTTTTTGCTTCCGATGTGTCAATCTCAGAGTGTAACATGAGTATTAGGATCCGATACTCCAAGACGGATCAGTTGGGAGCGGGTAAATTAGTTCACTTAAATACTTTCCCGGGGTCGAATGTATGCCGGTTCTTTTATTGAAACAATTTATGTTACTTAGACCAGTTTCCTGTAAAAAAAATTTTGTCCACAAGTCGGGCAAACCATTATCTAGATATCAGTTTACTAGCATGTTGAGTAAGTGTGTTAAAGTTTTAGGTCTAGAGCATCAAAAACTGACGTCACATTCTTTTAGAATAGGCGCCGCAACAGAGGCAGCTAGACTGGGTTTAACGGGGGACTGCCTTAAGCGGATAGGTAGATGGAGTTCTAATGCATACTTATCATATGTGCGTCCTAACATTCTTCCTGAATCGTTTTAGGTCGGAGTCATTCGATCTGGATCTTAGGGCATTCCTTTGTCCATTGGGCCGTAATAAGAGCCGGAAAAAGAACGTACTCTGAAAATCTGGGTCTGGATCCCCGCCATTTCACAGTCTCCTGGTTCAGCAAGCGAGGAATGCGCTGGGCGGAGTTCAGGTTTACTGTTTTCAGGTTATTGCAGCTTTATTGCCCCCTGGATATGCTAATAGTGCATCTTGGGCGCAATGATATAGGTAAAGATAAGACGTTAGACTTAATGTTTAGAATCAGGATCGATTTCCAGATGGTTAATTTTATTTCCCAGGCATCACAATTGTTTTTTCGGAAATCATTCCCAGGCTTGCCTGGATTAGATTTCAACACTTGAAACCCCTTGAGAAAATAAGAAAAAGAATTAATAAGACGGTTGAGAAATTATTGTCAGGGCTAGGGATTGCTACTTTCAGGCATGTTGAACTGGAAGGGGGAATCTCAGGTCTTTACAGGTTAGACGACACCCACCTTTCTGATTTAGGTTTGGATATTTTCAATACTAATCTAGCTACTTGCGTTGAGAAGGCCGCACTGTGGGGTGGTGACAGGGGTTGTTAATCCCCTGTCTTTTGGAAAATATATTTAAAATCCTATTCTTTATGTACAGCCTGGATCGTGGTGATCGGGTTTGTTTGTGTTTAAGTATTTATATTTGAATATTGCACTTTATATTGTTTGATTTGTTATTTATTATTGATACGAATAATAAACGGCCGCGGCCTATCTTTATTTATCCACAAACAGAAGGTGTGGGGTCTTATTTATAAATAGTAATGCATTTTAAGTTGGTAGGGGATCCGGGCTACTATCCCATGAAAGGAAAGGGGCATATTTTATGCCCACTTTCCTCATGGGATAGTGTCAGGGCATTAGGGTCAGGTCTATAGGCCTAGTTAGGTATTCGATAGGTATAGGGCCTTTTTTGTGGTTTGAGGTGGCTTGAACTTTTGACCTGAGGTCAGAATTTCTTGCCTTCTTTACCCGTTTTCCCGCTCAATTCCCAGTATCTGGGGAGATTTCTATTTTTATTTAAGCTTCCCGCCCAAATTCCCCCTTGTATCTGGGGAGATTTGGGCTCTCATCCCGGCTTCCCGCACTTTTTTACCGCTTAAAAGTGCTGAGTTGGGGCTATTTAAGGGGCTCCGCTGCCGCCTATTCCCTCAGACCAGCTCCAGGAGGAAGAACAAGGACTTCATAATTCCCCCCCCCCCTCTCCCTTGGCTGTCGCGGCCAGATTTATTTATTCGTGGGTCACCTTTGTCTAATGCAAAGGGGGACTATTTTATTATGATGTGTTTGGATAATATATTTAAAATCCTATTCTTTATGTACAGCCTGGATCGTGGTGATCGTGTTTGTTTGTGTTTAAGTATTTATATTTGAATATTGCACTTTATATTGTTTGATTTGTTATTTATTATTGATACGAATAATAAACGGCCGCGGCCTATCTTTATTTATCCACAAACAGAAGGTGTGGTGTCTTATTTATAAATAGTAATGTATTTTAAGTTGGTAGGGGATCCGGGCTACTATCCCATAAAGAGATATGTGTGAGGGTTTGATCATGTAGGTGATATAATAAAGCAAAACTGAATTAGTTCTCTTCACCACACCACACCTTCACTTTTCTCTGCATCTGTGACTAAATAATTTGCTTTTACCCACACTGTGCACATGCTTCCATTTAACACAGTAACAGTAATTTTAGATCCCCATAGGTGGGTGTGCTGTCAATTGTTCCCAATCTGCCACACTAAAGGGCACTGCTATATGTTACCGAAGCAGTACAGTATGTGTCCAGTATATGCATCAGAGGAAAGCACTGTGGATGTCTCTGCATCTCACTCATACCTCAATAGGAAAATACAGACTGAAAAAAAAAAGGTTGGTGGGGTTGTCTCTTTTTTTTACCCATCTAAGCCTTGAGTAAAGCTGCTTTGCAAAAACATTACCTAGATGCACACTAGTCACACACTAAAAAAGTCTGTATATGTATAGCACACGTGAGATAAAGCTTAGTGGGCAAACCTGTACATCATCCATGAGGTTCTACTTCAGAGAAACAGTAAATGCAGACATCATTCCAAACTCATAGGTAATAATTTTAGAAAAAAACAGACGCATATCAGTTACAGTGTTAGGTAATGGTACTGAGGTACCATTTTTACTTGATACTCCGCTATGGTTTAATTTACTCTTCAAAACTCACTATAAGTGTGCAGATGCACTGTGGTTGGTTCAGAGTGGGATTTAATATGTCTGTCATTTATAAAAACGTGGTAAACTTGCCTCTTTCAAACACTTGAAAAATAACTTTACATTGGTACCTCACTCTTAGACATGCTGTTTTAGGTTACACTAGGATCATGGACTTTGACAATACAGGCTTCTGCTTTTGAAAGCCTACTGCATAATGAGATATTAATTCACAATTCTACTTCATGCACTCTGTTATACCCCCTTCAAAAAGCATAAACTGGGGCATCAGCCCAGTGCCCCTATTACAGATGTTCACTATGTTTTTTGGTCATATATAAACTTTCATCTTTTTGGCAACACTTACAGTGCCTTGGAAAAAGTATTCATACCCCTTGACATTTTCCACATTTGGTCATGTTACCACCAAAAACGTAAATGTATTTTATTGGGATTTTACGTGATAGACCAACACAAAGTGGCACATAATTGTGAATTGGAAGGACAATGATAAACGGTTTTCAAAATAATTTACAAATAAATATCTGAAAAGTGTTGCATGCATTTGTATTCAGCCCCATTTATTCTGATACCTCTAACTAAAATTGAATGCAGGGTTCTGCAAACTATGGCCCTCCAGTTGTTCAGGAACTACAATTACCATCATGCCTAGTCATGTTTGTGAATGTCAGAGTTTTACAATGCCTCATGGGACATGTAGTTCCACAACAGCTGAAGGGGCATAGTTTGGAGATCCCTGATGTAGTGGAACCAATTGCCTTCAGAAGTCCCCTAATTAGTAGATAGAGTCCAACTATTTGTAATTTATTCTCAGTATAAATACAGCTGTTCTGTGAAGCCTTAGAGGTTTGTTAGAGAACCCTAGTGAACAAACAGCATTATGAAGGCCAATGAAAACACCAGATAGGGCAGGAATATTAGAAAGGGGGCCATTTTAAGCCCCTCTTTCATATGGGATGGTGGAAGGGATAGCAAGATAAGAAAGGGTTAAAATATGTAGTAAATGAGGCCCATATTTCTCTCAGTTATGGTTATCCCGCCATTCTGGGTTACTAGACAGTTTAGTGGGGGTCACTAGGCAGTTTAGGGAGTTACTAGGCAGTTTAGGTTTTTTCCAGATGGGATTCAGCGAATGAGCCCCTTTCTCCGCCCGCTCTCCTCAGCCTATGAGGTGGAGGTTACCTCAGGGAGAGCTATATTTAAGCAGCTTCCCGAGCCCCCGGGGCTCAATCTTCAGCATACCTCTCATCTGTTTTCCCATCCCCCCCTCCCCTGGTTTGTCGCGGCTTCACAAAATTAACTGGTTTGGGTCACCTCTGTTTCAGAGGGGGACGTGTATTTTTTATATGTGATTATTTCAGGTTTTGATATGTTTTATGGTGGATGTTGATCAATTTGTTATGATCTACTGTAAGTGACAACCCGAGTTGTTTATGACTGGGTTGGTCTGTTGGTTTATATATTTATGAAATGTGGTGATTGATGTTAATCTGGTTACCAGTTAATAAAGCAAGCCGCGGCCGTTTTATCCAATTTGGAGTCTGAGTGCCTTTTGTTTAAAAAAAAAAAATATATATATAATATATATGTGATACAAGGTTAATTCTTTGTTGAATTGGGTGTTTTTTAAAATAAAGAAAATTTAAGGTAAGCATCACTCCTTCCTACCATCCCATAAAGTTCTGGAGAAGTTTAAATCAGGGTTAGGTTTTAAAAGATATCCCAAGCTTTGAACATCTCACAGAGCAATGTTCAATCCATCATCCAAAAATGGAAAGAGTATAGCACAACTGCAAACCTACCAAGACATGGTCGTCCACCTAAACTGACAGGCCGGGCAAGCATAAATCAGAGAAGCAGCCAAGAGGCCCATGGTAACTCTGGTGGAGCTGCAGAGATCCACAGTTCAGGTGGGAGAATCTGTCCACAGGACAACTATTAGTCGTGCACTCCAGAATTCTGGCCTTAATGGAAGAGTGGCAAGAAAAAAGCCATTGTTGAAAGAAAGCCATAGGAAGTCCGTTTGCAGTTTGCGGAAAGCCATGTGGGGGACACACCAAACATGTGGAAGAAGATGCTCTGGTCAGATGAGACCAAAATGTAACTTTTTGGCCAAAAAGCAAAATGCTATATGTGGCAGAAATCTAACTCTGCTCATCACCCTGAACACACCATTTCTACCATGAAACATGGTGGTGGTAGCATCATGATGTAGGGATGCTTTTCTTCAGCAGGGACAGGGAAGCTAGTCAGAGTTGATGGGAAGATGGATGGAGCCAAATACAGGGCAATCTTAGAAGAAATCCTATTAGAGTCTGCAAAAGACTTGAGACTGGGGCGGAGGTTCACCTTCCAGCAGGACAACGACCCTAAACATACAGCAAGAGCTACAATGGAATGGTTCAAAGCATTTTAATGGTTTAGAATGGCCCAGTCAAAGTCCAGACCTAAATCCAATTGAAAATCTGTGGCAAGACTTGAAAATTGCTGTTCACAGATGCTCTCCATTCAATCTGACAGAACTTGAGCTATTTGGCAAAGAAGAATGGGCAAAAATGTCACTTTCTAGATGTGCAAAGCTGGTAGAAACATACCCAAAAAGACTTGCAGCTATAATTGCAGGGAAAGGTGGTTTTACAAAGTATTGACTCAGGGGAGCTGAATACACATGCGCACCACACTTTTCACATTTTTACAAACATTTATTATTTTCCTTCCACTTCACAATTATGAGCCACTTTGTGTTGGTCTATCACATAAAATCCCAATAAAAACATTTACATTTTGATTGTAACGTGACAAAAAGTGGTATGAATTTTTTTTTAAGGCACTGTACACTACTTGTTAACAAAGACGCTGGGCTTTTATCTATAATATCTGCCAGAATTCTGCCTGCTCTTGACATTACTGAGCCATGTTATGGACAGCTAGAAATGCTTGTGCTAAACAGTTAACATGGCTTTTGATGTTCTATAAAAAAAATCCTTGTATATTGCACTTATGGTTAAAATCAATATATGGTCAGCAGCTGAACATACGCCTGTGGTTCAAAAAAAACAATATGTATGAGAATAAAGTGCAGCTCTATACCTTTAAAACCTCTCATAAAAATATGTAATACAACTCTCAAATTATAAAATTTTGACAGAAAAAATAAAAGTAAAAAATAAATATACATATGACCATATACTTAAAAATATATACTAATCGTGCTAGTATTAGTACATGTGAACATATAATTAATAAAAGTGATATTGCCCAAATCCACCACACAAAAAACAGTCTTCAATCTCTGCACAAACATTATTTTAAATGTCCATATGTGAAATCTGCAGATCATTGCTGCTACGAACACTGCAAAGTATTGATCTTGTGACCCGTGTGCTAATTCATAACACTCCAGTGCAGACATTTAAAACAACTGCCACACTCACCAGATAATTTGACCCCTTAAATTAATAAGGTCTAATCGCACTTAATACTTTTTTCCACATCACCATCTCCTCCTCTAATTTCTTCGGTTCAGCATCTCCAATCCCCCATCACCACTCATCTCCAAGCTGCGATAAAAAGTATCAAAGAAATCTGCAACAGTGTAAACACCCTTTATTTAAAGTGGGAGTAAACTCCCATGTATGACTTTTACCTATAGGTAAGCCCTTATATAGGCTTACCTATAGGTAAAAGTCATACATGGGAGTTTACAGTATATATCTCCTAAGCATGCACCATTTAAGAGATATTTACTTTTGATGCAGCTGGTGACATCACCGGCGCGTGTTCTCTGAAGGAATGGCATACCATGCCGTTCCTTCAGAGTCCTGTGCCATGAACGCCAGCTCCCACACGCATGTGCGGGAATGACATCATTGTGGCTTCAGCCACTCACACAGACGGAGTCCACGAACCCAGAAGGAAGACCATGTGAAGATGGTATTTCCTTCCATGGAAGAAAGACCATGTGAAGATGGAATCTCCTTCAGTGGTGACAGCACATTGCTGGAGGGCTTCATTTGAAGGTAAGTTTCACATAATGTGCAAGTATGCCATGCATACTAGCACCATATGGCATTGCCTTGCAGGATTTAAAAAAGCAAAATATAAAACTGCTTTCCTTACTATCTCACAGCACTTACTGGTTTCAAACATGGTCGTGCGTCTTTAACAGTGGAAATGACATCACAGGTAAGACTCTGTCCAATGCATTTCATCATCAGGATGTCTTCAGGGGAATGATGTCACCCTGTGTTTACTGTATATACAGTGTATACTTCCCCTTACTATTAATTGCCTTTTTTTTTGCCTAATAGTACACTATGCTCTACAACTCCATCTTGTGATTCATTTGTAAATACCAATCCACACAAAAAATACAAATATAAATATAAAAACAGTACCATGGATATACTGGGAAAATATGTGTATAAATAAAATAGAGGTTGTTACAATACAATAAACAACTCAATTGCCTGATTACATTATCATATGCAAATTAAATTGTATACAGAAATAGAATTAACCTGAACAAATTATCTAGCCATCTGGACAGAAACAATATGTGAGTTCATTAACAATTAACATTGGAACAGACAGGCTTAACAGAATACACATCACACCTCAATACACAGACAATATGAAGCGACCTCCAGTGACAGATTGTCTGTCTCTGACATTGAGGTACAATACACATTATCATAAGTGTAAACGCAGAACCCATTTGAAACAATCCAAACCATATTCTCAGTGTCCATTAAGTATCTGTCTTTCACTCCCAGTGACGGTGAATATTGTCACATATCTTCCCCCCAAAGGTAGACTAACCAGGTACCAGCCCTCCAATCGGTCTGTGCCAGAGTTAGTCAGGTAACAATCCCAAAGAGTCAATCCATCATGACAGCTTCCTTGACAAAGTCCCACATAGTTTGTAATTTTGTCCAGGCAGGGCGCATGAAGCTCTCATAGCCAATAAGTCTGTGTAAGTCTGGTTTAGGCAGGCCAGACTGGGCTTCTTGGTCACCCTGTGTTCCTAATAGACACAGGGTGACTTACACATAAGTGGGGCCTAGGGGGGTGAGAAAGGGATTTCCCAACCTCTCTAAGGTAAGCTGTTTTCCACGGGGCCCCCCAACCAAAGTGACTCCCGTCACATCTCTCCCCTTTTGAAAGGAGACTAATACAGGAGGGGACTCCAAACGGGTTGACTTTGAAGTTAGTCTGTAGTTCCAGTCCCCAAATGTCTGTACCCACACAGTGCCCCAAACAAATTGTCCGGAACGGCGCATTACTCACCCAGCCAACCTCTGCCTCTCTCGTAGAACATACCCGCTGCGGGGAAGAAGTGTGGTCTGGCCCTTCTCCCTGGAGTCCTTTAAGCCACTGGAGAGAAGACAGGGTGGCTGGGCTCACTCCCTCATGCTGTTGGGGACCTGGGCCGACTGCCCAGCATCCCTGGGATATAAAGGTAAAGACCACAGTGCCATCCACTACCACAGGAACTCCACCTTTTATAAGTTGAGGGCAGAGGCCAGCCGCAGTCTGCTCTGTTGCCAGCTCTTCTGCTGGGTTGGTGTCATCATTCTGGGGCACTGTCTGCTGCTGGGAAGGAGAGTCATCCGCTCCATCTTCCTTACCCTCATCTGGTGGTTGGGACATCCTTTCTCCGGTACCGTCTCCCAGGTGCACAGATCCTGGTTGGGGAGGGAAGACAGTTTCCTCCGCTCTGACTGACTGTTGGGGAGGGCAGATGACAACCTCCTCCCCCTTCTCACCCCTGGATCCTGATCTTCTGCTGGGGGGGGGGCACCACCTTCTCACCCTGGGCCTCCAGAACTGCCACAGCTGTGGGACAGAGGTCTTGGATCCTCTGTCCAGTTGTCAGCGCTTCTGCTGTAGAAGTTTCTCGTAACTCCACAGATGCTGCTGGCAGGAAATCCCATGTCCCTGTCAGTGGTGTAGCAGAAAGGTCAGCTGCCTCTTCTCTCAGGAAGGCTGAAGTAAACTGAAAAGTCAGTGGCCTTGCACACATCTTCCTGGGTCACCAAATGTTGCAGGCAGAGGTCAGCAGCGCTAGGCCTGGATGCCCGCTCTTCTGCTGTAGGCTCACTGGGTTGTTCTTCCTCAGCAGAAAAATCTTTTAAATCTCCAGTCTGTGGAATTGCTGAAAGTCCAGGGCACGGGCTGGTGGCCCTTGGGCTCAGTGCCAATACTTTGACAGGTGACTTATCATCCATACCATCCTCTGATGAAAAGTCAATTAAATCTGTGATCCGTGGTTGGGGAATGAAGATGGCTTCCTCTTCTCCCATACCTTTAAACTGCAGCTGGGAAGATGAGCTGGCTGCTTCATCTCCTGTACCTTTATCCAGCTGCTGGACAGATGCATTCCTCCATCCAAGCTCGTCCTGTGCAGAAACAGGTTCATCAAGGAGAGTCAACACTTTCTGCGTCTGCCATAAGACCTCCGCATCCCAAACCGTGGGTGCAGGAGAGCAATGCTCACTATTACCGTGCCACATTGCCGACTCTTCAGCCAGAATTTCCGGACATTCAGCTGGTACTTCTGGATATTCTCAGGCAAGGGGAACCCAGGCCCGGCACTGAGCAGAGTCTAGCAGCCATCTGTAGGCAATCTCCAGCTCCCATTCCTGATTGGCCAGAAACTCCAAATCTTCCAGTGCCCAGAACACTTCCGAGATGTTCAGGATCTCTTCTCTGTAATCCTCAATTTCCTCTAACTGCCACTCCAAATTGCTCCCAAAGTCAGGATCCTTGGACAGCCTCTATAATAACAGCCCCGGGCCGCCGTAGCAAATGCCTTCCGTTGGGCTGTCGTCCGCTGTCCATGGGCACACTTGGGTTACATACCAGCGGAGGGCTCTGTAGCTCTCATCCAACCGCATCTCCATCTGGACCAGCCTGCCTTCCCAAAAACACCATTCAAACTTCGTACTGCGACCAGTACCTTTCCTGGAAGGAGGGGAGGATTTTTCCCTGGTGTCTCTGCTCATGGGCTAGCCCTTACTTCCAGAGTTCCCAGCGTATTAAATCACACCATCCTAGCAGGACCTTCTCTGACACTGGTCCCCTGTGCCGTATCCACATCTCTCACCACCTCCTCCTGAATTCCTCTTCCATGGCGGCTGATATCTGTACCTCTCCTCTTCTGCTATCCGGACCTTGGATCCTGGTGGAGGTTTGCATGTCCCATACTGCAGGAAGCATCCCACCGCTTGCCACCAATGTAACGGAACCGCAACCCACACTGTGTTTGTGGGCTTCCGTCAGTATATGGCTTCCTTCAATTGTACATAGAAATAGAATTACCTGAACTAATTATCTAGCCATCTAGATAAACAATATGTTAGTTCATTAACAATTAACAATGGGACAGACAAGCTTAACAGAATACACATCACACCTCAATACACAAACAATAGGAAGCGACCGCCAGTGACAGATTGTCTGTCTCTGACATTGAGGTACAATACACATTATCATAAATGTAAATACATAACCCATTTGAAGCAATCCAAAAAAATGCCCAAAAAAAACGCCTGCTGCAAAAACACACCTGGGCGTTTTTGTAGCTGGCGTTTTTTTGGGCATTTTTTGGGCGTCTTTGGAGGCAGGCATAACATCAGAACTTCTGTGTATGGGTATATATAAACACACACATGTATGTATATATACACATACACATATATATAGGTGTGAAAGTAGCAGAACACTATGCTTGCTCTAATGAAATAATTAACACCCATATGGATTCTCTGCTATAACACCTATATGTGTGTATGTGTATAAATACATATAAGTGTGTGTGTATATATACCCCTATACAGAAGTTCAGATGTTTTGCCTGCCTCCAAAGACCCCAAAAAATGCCCAAAAAAAAACGCCTGCTGCAAAAACACACAGAGTGGAGGGGGATTATAAAGCCTGTCAGTTTGTGTTGAAAGTGAAAGTAAAAAAAAAAATTGTGTTGTCCTCAAAAAAGTAATAGAGGGCAAATCGTCCAATGGGGGGCCTAGTGCTGTTGACCTAGGGGTCCCCAGGGAATTCTCTTAATTTTCAGGGATTTCCTCTCACTTTCTGTTTGGCTATGGGACAGGAAGTGAAGGAAAATCTTCACAATGGGGGCATAGTTGGTTGCCTATAGTTCTACTTTAAAGTGAATAACTCTACGCCAAGTTCACTATATAGACCACTGATGTATTTTTACATGATGATCATATCCCCCTTAATCTCCTCTTCTCAAGAGAGAATACATTCAGTTCCTCTAATCTAATCCATCCTCAAAGGTGAGCTCCTCCATGTTTCTTATCAATTTGGTTGCCCTGTACTTTCTCCAGTTCTCCAATATACTTTTTATGAACTGGTGCCCAAAACTGAACTGCATATTCCAGATGAGGTCTTACTAATGATTTGTACAGGGGCAAAATTATATCTCTCTCTCTGGAGTCTATACATCTCTTAAACGAAAGAAAGGACTTTGCTCTGTTTGGAAACCGCAGCTTGGCATTGCATGCTTTTATTAAGCTTATGTTCTACCAAAACATCCAGATCCTTCTCCACCATTGATTCCCCCAGTTGTATTCCCCCTAGTATGTATGATGCATGCATATTCTTAGTCCCCAAGTGCATAACTTTACATTTATTAACATTAAACCTCATCTGCCTCATAGTTGCCCAATTAAACAATGCATTGAATTCGGGTTGTGTGTTGGAGACATCCTGTAAGGACGGTATTTCACTGCATAGCTTGGTGTAATCTGCAAAGTCTGAAATAGTACTTGTAATCCCAGACCCTATATAATTTATAAATATATTAAAAAGTAAGGGTCCCAACACTGAACTTTGGGGTACACCACTGATAGACCAGCACTGGACCATTCAGAGTATGAATCATTACTAACTACTCTCTGAATATGGTCTTTTAGCCAGTTTTCTATCCATCTTTCCAGGCCTGTAGACTTACCATTATCCAATGTGTGGGGAACTGTGCCAAACACTTTAGCAAAATCTAAGGTTTTAGTCCTCATAAAACAAAATCAGATATGTCTAACAACTTCTGTCATGAATCTATGATGTCTGTTGCCTAAAATTTTTTTTTTTTCCAGCAAGAACTCATATGTGGTCTTTTATTAAACTGTCCAGTATCTTCCTAAGTATAGAAGTTAAAGTAACAGGTCTATAGTTACTTGGTAAAGACTTTGATTACTTTTTTTTAATATAGGCATCACATTGGCCTTTCCATTACGCCATTCTATTGGTACTATCCCAGTTAATAAAGAGTCCCTAAAAATTATAAACAATGGCTTTGAAATGACAAATTATTTTAGGATCTGTGGGTTTATGCCATCTGGTCGAGGTGCTTTATTCACCTTAATGCTGTCTAAGGATTTCTGCACTATCATATCAGTTTTGAGCCATTGTGGATCATTTGGGGCTGTGTCAATAATTAACTTTATGGACATGAGCTCCCCCATGCTACTTTGCATACACAGAGCTGAAGAAAGTATTTAATAAATTTGCCTTCTCTTTGTCCCAAGTCACCCACTCTAGATTATTTTGTAAAGAGTCTACATGCTCAGACCTGACCTTTTTACTATTATAATATTTATAGAATTTTTGGGGTTTGGTCCTACTATCTATTGCAATCCATCATTCATTTTGATTTTTTGCAGGCCTTGATTTCCTTTTTTACATATTCTCTTATATTCTTTGTAACATTTAAACAATGATAGTGTTCCTTTATTTTTATATTGAGAAAGTAAAGGAGAACTTACACTTTAAATAAGAATTCCTGGTTTGAATATGTTTACATAGTTACATTGGCCTTGCTTGGAATAATGTAATTATACCATACTCAGCAGATCCATCTGGAAGCTGGAAATCACTATAGAAGACTCTGCTATTACCATGATTTCACTAGCTTCAGGGTCCCATTCCAAGTGGCTGCCCTGCTGCATTGTAAACACAGGCTACTATTGCATCCCTTGCCATGGTTTGCATTCAGAGATCGCTTTGCATGTTCACAATGATTGCAAAGCAATCTCTGATTGGAGGAAGTGGTGATTATGGTGTCACTGCCCACAGCTCCACCTCATCCAATCATTCATTGAGAAAATTCAAAGCAATTTCTGAATGGTGCCATAGTGAGGACGCAATCTCCTGTGTTTAGAATGCAGCAGGAAAGCTGCTTGGCACTTAACCTGGAAGCAATTGGAGATCCCTAGATCTTCTACAGTGATTTCCAGCTTCTAGAGCACATGTGTCAAACACAAGGCCTACGGGCCAAATCTGGCCCCCCCAGGCTATTTCATGTGGCCCTCACACCTCTCCTGCAGCTGTCTCTGCACCCACCTTGTCTCAGCTGTTGGCAGCAGAAAGGAGGACAGAACTCCTCAGCCAGATCCTACTCTTGTGCAGCCGCAGAGAGAATCGTCTCTGTCACCTCTGTCTTAGCGGTCGGCAGCAGAGAGGAGGACATAACTCCTATAGATCCTGTGCCTCTCTGTGCAGCACCCCTTCACCTCCGCTTTTCCTGGTCTCAGCATTCAGCAGACCCAAACCCTCCTCTGGTCCTCCTCCAGACCCTGCACTTTCTGCTTCCCAGTTCCGCTCCAAGCTTCTTCAGCAGCACAAGTTGTAAGGGGAGGTGCAATGTATGGGAGGGTGGGGGACTCTTGACTTCTGATGGCGTGGGGGGCTGTTGACATCTGATGTAAGAGGGAGGGGGGGTACTCTGGTCATCTAGTCTTACAGATACAACTTGCCCTTTGATGGTAACCATGGTGCTGATGCGGCCCACAATGAAATTGAGTTTGACACCCCTGTTCTAAAGGGATAGGCCAGGTATGGTGTATGTATACAGCAAAAGAATGTAAAATCTGCGCTCGGTGTGAATAAGGCAACCAATGCAACTATGTATAAATATACCATGCCTGGAATTCTTCTGTAATATTGCTACTGACACTTTACCTAAGTATAAACAGCTTTACATTAGCAGGGCACAACTAAATAAGTTTGAGTTGTGGTAAGCTTTTTACTAAGTCTTGTTATATACCACATGCACTATTGTAATTTAACCCACCAACATATGTAAGTTTTCAGGGAAGCGGTATTATGAATGTATAAGTGGGTCGGTACACAAAATAAAACCAAACTGGAGATTTTTGCAACAATGTTCAACTTTATTTCTGAGTTTATCTGTCTTGTATTGCACAACAAATATAAATAAAACACCATTAAAAAAAGTTATTGTGTCAGAAAAAGTTCAAATTCTGGGGTTATGTCTGCATATTCTTCCATACAGTGTAATGACATTTCAACTTCTGAACAACTGAAGGTGCGAAAACCAGTAAATTTGTCCTGACTGCTTGGAAAGGACAGTGTCAAAGACCATTATGTTGCTAGGAGACAAGGAGCAATGTGTATTTTTTCCTAATTATTCTTTCCAACCCCATGAACATTTAACCCTTTCAGTGTGTCAACTTCAATACTGCAGCAGAAGGAGGATATCTCAGAAACTAGAAATACACAAAGCTATCACCACCTGCCTGCTGTATTATTAAAATTTCCCTGAAATGCCCGATGCTGAAAAAGAACATATCAGACTTGAGAAGAAGGTTTTAAAGTGTTGGAAAATAACAATTATGGAACTTAATTAGCTGAACATTTTTGTATGTGCAGTTTGCCTTTTCCTCACCGAGGTTCTGAAACCTTCTAAGCCTTTGAAAGACAGAAAATGTACTGTAACTTTGAGGCCCACCCCTGAACCCATTATCTTCTATAGATAATTCAATGTTACCTTATGCAACACTTCTCATCTTTTAGAATCTCTATTCTGTAGAGCGAACATAGATTCCTCATGTGCATGATCACCAGCAGCCAGCAATAGTATGATGATGCTGCAATTTGGTGCAATGTGCATCCTTCTGGAGTGTGTCTGATGGACTTGTTTATATCTGAACATATGGTGAGGCAAATATTCCAATCTCCACCAGAGCCTGCCGTTAAGCAAAGTTTTTGAAATATAAATGTATTTCTTCATATCAAAATTATGTATGAGAAGACTTGGGTTCACCAGTCTTTAAATTATTCAGCTTAAGATAGTAGACAAACATGAAGTTACCAGACACATGTAGAGTTCTCCTTAAAGCAATGGGTGGAGGAGGGACCTAATTGCTGCAGGACAGTGCTGAATTTAGGGTTAGGTAAGGACTGGTAGGGGAGACTTATTTACTTTTGAATAGTGAAGAGGATGGAAGAGCATGAGAGAGTAGGATAGGTGGGCTAATGGTAGGAGGTGGAGTAAAGGGGGACCATCTTTTGGCACCATTTAAGGTGGGAAACCACAGGGAAATATACCACCCACCCATCTACCTAGCCTGTTTATTTTTAGCTAGTTGCCACAAGTGCAGCATTAGGGAGGAGGGATACACACATTCTAGTTAGGGTTTAGATGATGCAACTCAGACAGTTCTTGTAGTATTTGAAAAAAGTGACTAACAATTTTCTTTAGCTTTGCTTCTCTGGATGAGCAGGCCCCTGATAGTGTAATATGACTACGGTGAAGCTCTGTCTCTGTGCAAAATCAAAAGAGCAGAGTGTAACCACCTAGGTCCCAGACAAGTGCCAAAAACACCACATAACCCTTTTGGGGGGGGTACCATGACCTGGCCACCCGTAGTTTAGCCTGAGTGGATCCATTCAAAAACTGTCCCTATTAAATAGGGACAGTTTTTGAATGGATCCACTCAGGTTAAACTACGGGTGGCCAGGTCATGGTACACCCCCCAAAAGGGTTATGTGGTGTTTTTGGCACTTGTCTGGGACCTAGGTGGTTATGTTTGCAGTTATATACTTTATATTGTTGAGCTATTATTATTAGTGATAGGTATGTTATGTACAATGTATGTTCTGTAATTATTGCAAAATTTGTGTAAGGCTGTTGGCATTCTTGTCCAATAATCTTTACTTAACATTGTTTATTATTGAATATTGGCAGTGGTATTGTCTATTCAGGTGGAAAGGGAAGGCCACTTGACCTTGCACTTGGTCAGCATATTTATGTTATTTGGTTTGCCTACAAATTCCAAATGGATAGTGTTTTTAGGAATTTCGTTTCACTAAGGCTATGGTGGCATCACTTAAAGGTGACCCCATTAAAAGCGCTCTTATTCCGACATTTTGAGTACACTGATGTAGCTCTTATTTATTTTGCCAGAATTAGGAAAAATACTTTGCTGCAATTGTTATATGGCTAATAAGCAGGTAAAAGAGATGAAGTCACATCATGTGACAAACACCTATCATTCAACAAACTTTGCTGAAACGGTGCAAACAATTCCCAAAACCGATAGCACCAGAAATGCATATTACATACATATTACATATAATATACATATACCTACATATATACATATATACATATTACATACATATTTTGAACCACTGCATTGCTGTTGTACCCTTTTGCGAATTATCTCCTATTTGTGTCTCCGCATTATGTATGCAGGTAGAGGAACGTCATTGAGGTATTTATTTCTTTTCATTAACTGTAGGAAGAAGTGTAGGGTGAGAGGAGGTAGGAGAGAAAGACAGGGGTAAGGGTGTGGGGCACCATTACATCTTCACTGTGGCAGATTTGGTGATTTCTTCATAAGCAGCGTATTCTCCTCTCAGTATATTTGTGGACAGATTCCTTTTTACCTGAATATTTGCATTTGCTAGTCACTCGTTTAGGGAATCATGCAGTAGTCAACAGACAAGATGGTTCTCAAGTCGGCCATTATTATAGTCAGAAAGTTAATTGGTTTGCTGCTGTCACTTAAATCATTATTAGTCTTACTTTAGCTTCTTCTTTTTTTAGTTATTGTGAAGCAAATGTAATTAGCTTGAACATGGAGTGCCGGTGGTGTTTATTATTTCGATGCTAGCACCAAGATAATAACTGTAATAAAAGTATGTGCACAGATTCATTATCAACTTTAAACTAAAGATCCGAAGCCATTTAATCATAGTCTAATTTCTTCTTTATGCCTTAGGATTTAGGGAAAAGGGTGTGCGAGCCCAGATGCAAATGAGACAGGAATTTCATGAGATAACTAGAGGGCAAAACTGTTAAAGAAAACTCCACTTTTGTGTTTTTAAAGTTGATCTCCTGGCACCTCCTATCCACCCTTTAAAACCCAAATCAATCTAAATGCCCTTTTAATTTTTATGAAGCTGTGGTCATGTGACGCTGAAAATATTTTTCTTTTTTTTATTTACAGGTAGCCTGGTACTTTTTGGGTGTTCACATCACTGCCTGTGTGACATGGACACTTCCTACTGGTTGCCCAGTGGCGGAGTCCTCAAAGGATAAAGAAGAGGAGAAGGCAGTGATGTCAGTGTAAGGGGACTGTTGGGGGCACATCTGCAATGCTGCATTAGTGGTCCTCAGTACACGCAAGCGGTTCTGGCCAGGGACTCGGAAAGGTGGACTTAGATGAGTATATTTTTCTTTTCAAGGTAAGGAAAAAAAAACACAGACATGGTGTCTTACAGGGGATAAGAGTGGTGTTTGTATATGCCCAGAGATAAGCCTTAGATCTGTCATCTATCAAGGACACAGTTGGTTGTTGGGTCAAGCCACAGATCAGTAGAAAAGCAGATCTGCAACTCTGTGTAGTTTTATTTACATGTAATCTCTCTCACTCTGTAGTGCAAGACTGGGTGGTATAGGTGGTTGGATTCCACCTACTGATTATTATAGCAGCTACACAGCCAGTCCTCACCCAGCCTGTCAATCAAGCTTACTATTTAGCTATGCTCAGGCCAACACCCAATGTCTGAGACATACAGTATATTAGTTACCGTTTCTGTATCTGCCTGTACACTTTGTACCATACTCTGGTTCTACCCTTAGGTCAGCTGCACAGGTGTGCCAGAGGGCAACCTGATACCCACGGCAGTAAAGTGATCCCTTGCAAAGTGTTCTGATGAAGACCTAGTAGCGTGCACATAGACTGTTGATCTCAGCCTAATTTTTTGCTCGCAAACTCTCCAACGTGCACCTATAGTCCACTATTCAATATTGCCTGTGACAGGTTGTCAGTAAGAGATTGGTCATTGGTCAGACAGCCTTCATTATTAGATCCTTAAAGTGGTTTGAAAGGCAGGAGGTTTTTTACCCTAATGCTTTTGTCATGGTTCTCGCTGCGCCATGCAGACGGCCAGGCGTGGCCACCGTTGAGTGCCTAGCAGGGGATTTGAGCCTAGGAGCTTTGATGTTCTGGGTTTGTTGACCTGCCTCTGAGCCACACTTCAGCTCATATGGATCCAGTCTTGTTTTTCTGGCATTGCCTGCAGCACTAGGGGGCTGGACCTTATCTGAGAATGCTCCTGTCTCTCATTGTCCACCTGAAGCTAATTGCTCCTTTAAGCAAGGTATAAAATACTGTGTCTCAAAAGCACCCAGGCTCAAATCCCCTGCTACACACTCAACGGTGGCCACGCCTGGCCGTCTGCTTGGCATGGCGGGAACTGTGACAGCTTTCTATGCATTAAGGTGGAAAAATCTTCTGTATGCAGTTCCCGCCCAGCCCCCCCCCCCCCCTTACTTAGCTGAGCCTGATCTCAATCCACTGATGTGAAATAGAGCAGAGGCTCTGTCTGCTCTCTCCCTCCTCAATAACTCAGACACAGCACTGTCAATCACAGCCAGTGACAAAGGAGTGGGACCAAGTCTTTGTCATGTTTGTTATTTTAAAGAAAAAATAAAAAAAAGTTTAGAATCATGTAAGCTGGCATTTCTTTGATGCTGGTACTAAGATCTCTCCAAGGTCCCCTAGTTCACCTATTGCTACTGCTCACTGGTGTTTTCCCTTGTTGAAGCAACTTCAGTGGCTATAGCTAAATGATAAAAACAACCTCATTCATCCTTGCTTATTTCTTTTGTGGGAACTAGTATAAATATCTTGTGACATTTCCATTTAAGTGTAGCAGTACATCAATAAATATAGTGTTTCTTAAAGTATTACTAAGCTTTTTTCACACTAGGCTGTTTCTCTGGTAACTGGCTTCCAACCATATAATTCCATGTCAAATGCTTATTGTTTTTTATGCTTATCTTAAATTGGTTCTGTTTTCTAAACTGTGCAATGCAGAGCTTTGTAAGAGTTTCTGAAAATATGAGCACATTAAATACAATAATATAAAAGAAAAATGTTTAAAGTGAATATCGTAATAACGATAAAAACAACTGTTGATATACTGTACATGCTTTTTTTGGGAGGGGGGGGGGCTGTGTCTGGCAAAAAATCTCAAATTCTTGGCAAACTGTTAAATAGCTTCTATGAAGTACAGTATGTACCATTGTGTCTGCTGATCAGGATTGGAGATAGCTCAGTAAGCATGTTCTTAGCTTTGTGAGATGTTTTTTTCCCCATCATGCTGAACATTTTCTGCAATTGAAATTTGAAAATAATAAATTCACCTGAGCAGACATCCCAGACCACCCTCCCCATTCTATCCCCTCACCCCGGAAGGTCATCTCTTTGAAGAGTTGAACAAGTTTCAAAGTCTTGTTCAATGTACGGATCTTGGAGGAGCACCTCTGAATGTAGCCTCTTATCCATACCTTCAAGGAGGCCACTGCCCTGACACTTCGACTCAATCCAAAAACCAAATCTGTGAGCCCTCCAATCCCTCTCACCCCACTGCCACCATTACACTTTCCCCTTCTTTGCTTCAAGCTTCCCCCCTTTAAAACTGCTCAACAGCCTGCCTCAAGCTTTAACATCCCTTTAACCCAGAGTCCCTTCCCCTGTTCCACACCTATGAAAAAGGAGAGGTTTGGCAGAAATTGGGGGGGCTGGTTCAGCCCTGAATTCAGGGAGAGAGAGAAAGAAAAATAAAAAAAGGGTCTCTCTGTCCCATTTTTACATACTACTCCCCCTCCCCCTCTCCCCCCTCCCCTTCTACCCTCAATCCGAGTCCACCGCTTGTTCTGTAAGGGTGTAGGAGTTTTAATGTTCTCTTCCCAGCCGGAAGGGCTGGGGGTGATAAGTAAAGCTTGCTACAAAATTCCCTTAAGTCTTCCGGGAATCTTAGCACTGCAGTACTACCATCCCTTCTTCCCTTAAGGTAAGCTGGGAAACCCCACTGATATGAGATGTTAGATGTCCACATTTGCTCTGTCAGGGGTTTCAAGAGTCTTATTTGGTTTTCTAATGACAAATCAGCATATATCTGTAGATTTACTCCCACAAGGAGAATCCCTCCAGAGTGCCATGCTTTTTCCATTATTATTGATTTCTCCTCTACATAGTGGAACCTCACTATCACATCTCTTGGGATTTCAACAGCTTGGCTTCGATATCTTGTCACCGTTTGGACTCTGTCAGTTTTCAGTATTTCTGAGGCTTCCTTTCCTAGCATTGGTTTAAAAAGCCCACGCATAACTGTCAGGAGCTCTTCATCTTTATACTTCTTTGGCAAGCCTCGTATGCGTAGATTTTTATGCCGGCTTCGGTTCTCTTGATCCTCGATTTTGTATGACAGGGCTCTATTAGCTCTCTGCAGGATCTTCATCTGCTCTCTCAGATCCTCCAGCCTTTGGTCATGTGTATCTAGCTTTTCCTCCATCTCCTCCACTCGGCCGAGAGCCTGTCCAATATCTGTCCAAACTGCGCCAAACCCAATTTTTGTTAAAAAATTATACACCAGATGGTGGCTGGGAAGCTGATAAATAGTCTGGAACCCCCGGAGAGAGGGTCTTTCCCCAGCAAGGAGTGTTCCACGCCTCAGGGTGCTTTTGTCCCTGAGGCAACCTATGGACTGTGTTGCTGTTTTTGAAGGTCTCAACAGTGGAAGAGCTAGGACCTGGAAGTGGTCTGGAAATGACTGTAGGACTTCACCAAAGGGATCTGGTCTCGTCAAAGGCTGTCTGGAAGAGGCTGGAAAGTGGCAGCTGTCCTAGAGACTTGTGAGTAATGATCTGAACTGATTTCTGTGTGCTTTTGGGATAAAAATGCCAGAGGTTGCTCAGACTGGGACTGCTCAGATCCTGGCCATTCCCTGTCCTAGTCAGTGTTGTGGACTGTGAGCTTAGAGAAAAGTTCCCTCCTGTTTTCTGCAGTGTTCCTGAGATTGCACTGGGTAGCAGTAGCTGTGCAATTGTGCAGGGTAACCAGATGTCAAAGAGACTTTCCTTATGGTCCCCAGCTGTGAGGCCTTAGTCTGTCCAATTTACACACTTGCTTAAGGAGAAGGTTGTCCTTTCACAGTCAATTGCTAACCATTTTGGAATATGCAATAGCCCCAACCCTCTCTTGTTACAAGTTCTAAAAGCAATAAATTACAAAACCCTAAAGTGTTTATTGGAGCCAGAGTGAATGGACTATTGCTTGGGTAACTGGCAGCCTCTGTGCTGTTTGAGAAAGAACCTGGTAATATCAACGGCCCCTGTGGGGTAATGGTACATAATGATGGCATAATAGGAATCTGTGTGTATGGAGCTTGGTGCCACGTTATGGTACTACCTGTAAATAGAAGATTCTTACCTTTCAGAATGACCTTGCATTTGGCTGTGTCAGGAAAATTTGAAAGGCTTCTGCAGAGGTATGTCTGCACTCCATACATGGAGCAGTTTGCCTACCTTCTCCCCACAGAGTCTCTTTAAAGGAAACCTGTAGTGAACATGTACAGAGCTGCCATTGCTGACCTCTTCCTATAAAAATAATAGTTCCTACTAGTTCCTGGCTGCCACAATGATTCCATGGCTTTAGTACCATCTTATTCTTTAATTTAGAACACGTATGCCAATACGAATTCCTGACTTTTGTTTGTTTTTTACCTCTGGATTTCTTATTTAAGAAGTAGTTCTAACTTTTTTATATATATATCACAACTAGTTATAACTTACAGCAAATAATCAGAATTTATCTTCCACTGCACTGATTTCTACAGAGTAAATTCTAACTTACAGCAAACAATTAGAATTTATCTTCAGCTGCACTGATTTCTACAGAGTAAATTCTGATTGGCTTCTAGGGGTTACATTTCAGAGTTAGTCCTGTTTATTGATTAGGGTAGCTTTGTAAGGGTCAGCACAGAGTTTGATTACAAGCTCCCAGGCATTAAAAGTGACTCTCAGCTACTTATAAGCCAGAAGGCCTTTTCACGGCATAGGATTGGCAGTAATGGTGGTGTTCTACAAATATATAGCAGCACTAATGGGAAAAAGTTATTTCCTTGTCAAGTATAGGCAAGCTGGGGGCATGTCCAAGATGGTGACTAGAGAGGACGCATAGTGAGGGAGCTCCGCTGATCTGCCTGACTTTTATCCTGTTTGACTGAAGCCCTGACATCTTTTGCCACACTCCAATACGTTGAAGGACCCCCCTACCTGCTATGACCAGGGGCCGACCGTCCTCAGTGTCCCGCAAGTCCACTACAGAGCCCGCTACATCAGCTGGCACGAAAGCCGGGCCTCGTGCTCCTTCCAATATGGCGACCCACACGGAGGAGGATGATCTGGCGCTTAGGAAGCAGAGCAACTTTACTGCCCTCATGAAGGCCATTTCCACCTTTCAGACCACTCTGATGGGTAAAATTTACTCTGTGCAGATGGATATCGGCCTCATTTGTAGGGACATGGACAAGTTCCGCACCAGGCTGATGGAGATCGAGCGCAGGGTGAGTGACACTAAAGGTACTCTGCAGGACCACATACCCTCCGAGTTAAGGTGAAGGCCTTAGAGTTCCGAGCTGAAGACATCGGAGAACCGTAACCGAAGGAACAACTTACGGATTCTGGGCTTGCCGGAGGGCTCTGAGAATCCCAACCCTGCCGACTTTACGGAAGGGCTCCTCCGCACACTGCTCCTGCAAGCAGCCTTCTCACCATTCTTTGCGTGGAGCCCCGCCGCGCACGTTTATCCTCCGCCTGCTAAACTGTCAAGACTGAGACCTAGTGCTGCGGGAGATCGGGAATCTGGAGGCTCTGGGATTCGAGGGTGCTAAACTCATGATCTTCCCGGGCTTCTCGGTGGAAACCCAATAAACAGCGCAAATCCTTTGATCATGTCAAGCTTGCTCTGCGCCAAAAAGGCCTAAAATATAGCATGCTGTTCCCGGCTAGATTGCAAGTGCAGGATGGCGAATCCCTCCAGTTCTTTACATCTCCTGAGGAGGCCTCTACGTGGCTGGAGTTCTTGCCTCGGCACTAGCCATGGAGTTGAAATGTACCAGCTTGCTTTATCATCTATGGCCAATCTAAAAGTGCCCCTGTACCTGCTGGAACACGGATGTCCCTCTCTGTTCGCCAAAGTCTTTATGTTTTTTGTTACCCAGTTGGTTTTTCCTGCATCTCTCCTGCAGGGTCACTGTGACATGGGACATGGACTTGTACCCCAAGTGTGTGCCCCCGGCATGTCCTGGGCGCTTTGCTTGTCCTTTTTTTGTTTTTTTCCTGGAGGGGTAGTTCCCTTTGCAGCTTCCATATACATTTCAAAGGTTTTTATTTTTGCTTTTCTATGGGCGGTGATGCTGATTCTCCTGGCACCCCAAACTCTTCCTTACAGGTGCCCTTTTGGTATATGGTCCCCCATTGACTGTTGTTTGTTTGGGGTCTCAGGCGCACTCACATTTTTGGGGTGTCGCAGGGTGGGGGTAGGGGGGATGGAGTTATTTTGGGACTGTTTTGTTTAGATGTTTTGCTACCTATATTTCTCTATGTTTGCCACTGGGGTATTTTGCTAAAATATTGTGCAATGTTTTCAGGCGAATCCCGCCATGCCATTTATCTGGGTGTGAACTGGGGGCTGCAGTGATGTTCATGTTCTGCTGCTCGGGCTCAGTTGGAGATCCGGTGGGTGTGACTCAGCTTTGGCCCGATGAGCGGAGGCACTCGGGTTGCAGGACGTGGGGCGTTGGAAACATCCCGCCTCGCGGCAATATACCTGTCACTCGACCACACATGCTAACTTCTCGCGCATTGACGTCATCTAAGTCAGCTCGTCTCTGCTGCCTAGGGGGACTGAGGCCTCCTTTCTTTCTAGGGGCATTTCTGATCATGCCCCAGTGCTGCTGGGCCTTGGTACGGACTCGGCTTCGGGTCAGGGACTTTGGAAATTTTCTAGGTTCTGGGTTACAGATGAGCGGGTGGTACCGGTGATGTCTTCTGAGCTTAGGGAACATTGGCAACATAATAATGACACCTCAACCCCCGGCTATGGTATGGGATGCATTTAAGGCCTATGCTAGGGGTAGATATCAGTATACTATCTCTAAAGTCAGAGGGGAATCCCGAGTTCGGTTATCGGTGGCGGAGGTGCGGGCTGAGTCAATAGAGGCCAGTTATTTGTCCACATTGGATAGGGGTACATACTCCGAAATTTAGTCTGCTTATCGGGAAGTAGCGCATGGGAAGTTGTGTACAACCCTGGAGGCCGGCTCCCTTCCACCTTCTATGTCGGAGGCCGTTGTTGTTATCCTGCCTAAGACTGGGAAGGATCCCGAAATGTGTTCCTCATACCGGCCCATATCGCTGCTAAATGTAGATGCAAAAATTCTCACCAAAATATCGGCAAATCGTTTAAATTCTTTGATCCTGGCCCTGGTACATGGGGATCAGACTGGTTAGATGCCAGGCAAGGGCACGGACATAAACATTCACCGCCTACATACCAATCTGGCCTACGGCGTCACTAATGGTTTGCAGGGAGCGGTGGCCTCTCTCGATGCTGAGAAGGCCTTCGATTTGGTGGAGTGGGAGTACTTCTCCGATTTTGAGCCCCGGTTTATTGCTTGGATCCATCTCCTCTATGAGACCCCTGTGGCCCGGGTGCGCACTAACGGCCTATTATCCCCCCCTTCCCGTTGGGCAGGGGCACGAGACAGGGTTGCCCACTGTCCCCCAGTCTTTTTGCCCAGTGGTGGAACGGGTGTCATTCTATGCAGATGACACTCTTCTATACTTACACAACACCTTGGACACATCTCTGACTGTGGCACTGTGGACTATTGACACACACGGCGGGTTCTCTGGGGTACGGATAAACTGGTCCAAATCTAGCCTGCTTCCTCTCACTGCTGTGACTTCTCCCAATCTCCTGATATCCCTCTGAAATGGGTGTCCCATTTTCGGTACCTGGGTGTTGTTGTGTGACCGGACCTCTCGCGGTACCGGGATGACAATCTGGAACCAGTGTTTCAACACCTGATGGCGAAGTGCCAGGTTTGGAAGACGCTTCCTTTAACACCGGCAGGTTGAGTTAATCTGCTGAAAATTACCTTTCTTCCTAAGTTCCTATATGTATTCAGGAATACCCCAATTCCCATACTGGCGGCCTTCTTCTGTAGACTGGATGGCGTGATTTCCTCCTTCATGTGGGCTGGGGCCGTTCCTCGTAAAGCTAGATGGAAATTACATTTGCCGCTATCCTCCGGAGGATTGGCACTGCCATGCTTCAAAAAATATTACTGGTCTGCGGTGCTAGTTACAGCTCGCTGGTGGTTCGCCCAGACTAGGTCAAACCCTGCGGTCACCCTGGAGGCAGCGATTATTGGGTCGTATGCAGCTTTGACAAACTTAGTCTACAGGGGACTGGGGGCTGCCAAACAGGCAACGCCTTCCACGCGTACTGTGGTGTGGGTGTGGGAACAAATGCTGGTGGCCACTGGTAAGGTAGGGAATGTCTTACCTCACACTCCGTTGTGGGGTAACCCGAAGTTGTCACACCTTAGGTCTGTCCCCGATCCTGGTGTGTGGGCGAGGCATGGGGTGGTTAAGATACAACAGATCATGCCGGCGGGCTCTCTGCTGAACTTCCCGGTTTTGCGCAAACGATTCCAGCTCCCATCTTGGATGTTGTTTAGGTACTTGCAGCTGAAACATGCGGTACAGGCGCAGTTTCCGGCACCTATTGTGGTCGCTCCCCACGCGGTGGATCGGTTTCTGACTACACGCAATGCGGACAAGATACTATCCTCGATCTATTTTCGCCTCACGTGTGGACGCCTGGAGCGCGACCCCCTCCTGCTCCGACGTTGGCAGCAGGATATTCCTGCACTGTCGGAGGAGGACTGGGAACATGGAATCCAACATTATATCCCCACAGTGATTTCGGCCAGGGACAGGTTCATTCAGATCAAATTCCTACATATTCCTATACTCAGCAGCGCTTAGCTAGGATATATCACACCCAATCAGAAACATGCGCTAAGTGTCGGCGGGCAGTGGGAACATATTTTCATGTGATATGGGAATGCTCTCTAATTCAGGATTACTGGAGAGATGTTGCTCAGGAGATAAGTGTGGTGTTGGCCTTGTCTGTGCCATTGGATCTCAGAATATTCCTCTTGGGTATGGGGGATCTGGTGGCGCAGGCGACGCACACAAAATTACTGTTATTTTTTCTATTCTTTTATGCTAGAAAAGCCCTATTGCAGAATTGGAGGGGGACTTCTCCCCCCACGGTTGTGCAGTGGCGTGCGTTGGTGTACTCGGCCCTTCCCCTATATAAGTTGACATATATGGGATGACAATGCCCCCAAAAATTTGGGAAGATTTGGGATGCATGGATCTAGGCCAGATCCCTGCAGCGCTATCCTTTCTATGGTTGGTGGACTACGCGGGGTGCCCTGGTGGTAATTATTGCTATACGGATGAATGCCCGGGGGGTGCAGGGTAGGGGGAGCTGTATCTTGGCCTTCGTCGACTCCACCTTCTGGTACTTCCTGCCTACTCCCCCCAATGGAGACCCTCTATCCCAGGGTGGTTCAGGAATATTTGCTTTTGTTACTACTTCATTTATCAATAAAACTTTTCTGTTAAAAAAAGTATAGGCAAGCTGTGCAATGGTGTAAGTTCATCAGCAGAGTAATGTGAGGTCAACATCCGATGCTTCTTACAACTCCAATCCAAAACAGAAGGGGCACTGTGTAAAATCTACATAAAAACAAAATGCAATGATTTGCTAATCTGATAAACCCATATTTTATTCACAATAGAAAACATATCAAATGTTTAAACTGAAAAGAATATACCATTTAAAAAAAAAATAGGGTAATTTTAACATTGATTGCAGCAACACATCTCAAAAAAGATTGGACAGGGCAACAAAAAGCTGGTGAAACACAACTCCAATTCCAAAAATGTTGTTTACTATGATGTTGTATCTCCTCTTCTTTTAACCACTTACCGACCAGCCACGTAGACCTACGTCGGCTGCCTTTAAGTGGTTGTATCGGGGTGATGCCTCCAGCTAGAGGCATCACCCCAGTACCGTTTTTTAGAGCCCAGCGGTCGGCTTTCTGGCGGTAATGACTGATGCGGCTTTCCCGCCGCCTTCCGCGGCTCTGCCGGGTCTCCTGTCCAACCGGGAGACCCGAGCAACCACCCGGCATGTCCGCCGGCTGGTTGGAGTCCGATCAAAGACGGATGCGGCTTTGATCGGGTCTCCGATGACGTAACCCAGAGGCGGCGTCCATGGCATCACTACCGGGTTACTTGGCTGCTAAAGGCACCGGATTTAAAAAGTGAATGTATTCAAAAATGCAGTTTTCAGCGTTTTGAATACATGGAAGTGTAGTGGAGGGGTCTAGGGTCTTTTAGACCCCCGATCCCTCCATAAAGAGTACCTGTCACTGCCTATTGCTGTCACAAGGGATGATTACATTGCTTGTGACAAAAATAAAAGTAGTGATCAGTTTTTTTTTTTTAAACCAGTGTTAAAAAAATAAATAAATAAAGTAAATAGGAGAAAAAAAACATTTTTTAGACGCCCCGTCCCGTGAGCTCGCGCACGAAAGAAAGCGTATACGGGAAGTCGCGCCGCAAATGAAATCGCTGTTCAAACCACACATGTGAGGTATCCCCCGAGCGAGAGCAATAATTAAAAAAAAAGAGCAACACTCTAACTCTAAACTGGTAACTGTTAAATATTTTAAAATCTTCGCCTATGGAGATTTTTATTGACCATAGTTTGTCGCCATTCCACGGGTGTGCGCAATTTTAAACCGTAACATGTTGGGTATCTATTTACTTGGCGTGACATCATCTTTCACAATATACAAAAAAAAATGGGCTAACTTTACTGTTTTTTTTTTTTTTTTTTGAATGCAGTGAAATGTAATTTTTCGTAATTTTTTCCAAAAAAAAGGCGTTTGAAAGACCGCTGCGCAAATACCGCGTGAAAAAATAGTGCAATGACCACTATTTTATTCTCCAGAGTCTTTGATCAAAAAAAAAATATATATATATAATGTTTGGGGGTTCTAATTCGTTTTCTAGCAAAAAATATTGATTTTAACTTGTGAACAAAATGTGTAAAAAATGGGCTCGGTCCTTATGTAGTTAACAACACTCTGGAAATGTCTGAGAACTGAGGAGACCCAATGCTGGAGTTTTGGGAGAGGAATGGTGTCTCATTTTTGCCTGATATAAAATTCTAACTGCTTAACAGTCCTGGGTCTTCTTTGTTGTATTTTTCGTTTCAAGATGCACAGAATATTTAAATTAGTGAAAGGTCTGGACAGCAGACAGGTCAGTTAAGCACCTGCACTCTTCTACGACAAAGCCATGCTGTTGTCACAGATGCAGTATGCAGTTTAGCATTGTTCTGCTAAAATATGTAAGGCCTTCCCTGAAAAAGATGTCAACTGGGTGGGTGGGAGCATACGCTGCTCTAAAACCTTGATATCTCTTTCAGCATTGAAAGCATTGATTCAGATGTGCAACCTGCTCATTCCATGCGCACTAATGTACACCCATATCATCAGAGATGCAGGCTTTTGAACTAAGCACTAATAACAAACCGGAAGGCCCCTCTCCTCTTTTGTCCTGAGGATATGGTGCCCATGGTTGTCAAAAAGAATGTAAAATTTTAATTTCTTTGACAACCACAGAACAGTTTTCCACTTTGCAACAGGCCATTTTAAATTAGCTTTTGCCCAGAGAAGATGGCAATGTTTCTAGACCATGTTCAGATTTAGCTTCCTATTTGCATAATAGAGCTTTACCTTGCTTTTTTTTATATAATGTAAAGAAAGCAAGCGCTCTGGGACACCTCCGTGGGAGGCCGGATGTAGCCAATATTAACATTGATCCGACAATGAAATAGATCAAGGATTAAAAATTGTCTGAATAAATTATAAATATAAAATATAAAACAATCATGTACATGGGGGAACATGGAAGATATTCAAGTCCATGATAGTATGTAGAAGTCCCGGGGAAGAGGCAGTGTGCCAGGAGAAACCATATATTGGACTGCAATATGGGCTATCTCCACAGCACTGTGGAAGAAAGCATATGAAGAAAGAAGCGGAGCGCCTCCAAGTGCAGTATTATTTTTTCCAAGGAAGCACACAACAATCATAACTCACATAGGGTAAGTACTCATAGGCTCAAGGTCGGTCCGGTGGTCTGCGGGAAGGACTGTAGGGTCCAGCGTCTGGATATGTACAAGTTGTGGCAGCCGGGTTCGGCTGTTTCCAGGAACTAAGCTGGAATGCAGCGTGTGCTGCGAGACGTCACCTGGGCCGAGAGGATGACACGACACCAAGCGTCTGCATGCGCCAAGCTGCGTTCCATGCAGACATTTATTGCAGACAATAAATATCCTTTGTCTTTTCAACGTGGCATGATCACCTGAAGAAAATAAAGGAAGCCTGAACAAATGCAACCACCACATCAAAAGGACCAATAAAATGTGATATATTTAATTTTTCCTTTAGGCCCCATTTACAGTATTGCGTTGAAGTAATGCATGTATTACCATAACGCATTCATTCTGAAAAGCACACCCACTACACCTTATCAACAGATGTGGCACACAACAGCATGTGTCAATGCACAGATGTGTGTTGTTGTGCGCTGCCAGAAATGTAACTTGATTTTGCATGATTTTGATCTATTCCACTGCATTAGGCAGCTCATTCTATTGGGCAAATACAATGCACATTAAAACGCATGTAATAGTGTGAATGGATCCTTCTGATTAGATACATTCTAATCTGGCTGCTGTCAACATTTTTTGTTTAACAAACAGACATTGTGGATAGTATCTCTAATAATCATTATTGTGCCAGCCCACATATGTACCCACACTCAAAGCCAAATCAGCTTTTTAAATGCATTGTTCGAATCTGAAATAAAATGATAAGCAAAAATAAAGCTGCTATTGTTCAGGGAGATTCTGCACATCTGTCAAGACCATCAATGACCAACCTCTCTGCTGATGACGCTTTACTGAAATCAGCTACCATTCACTCTTTTTTAAAGGGTCTGTACATAGTTTCAAATCCTGTTACTGAATTAGCATATACTAGATTCTGAATGATAAAATATTATACTAAAATTAGAGTGTATACACAGAGTAAGTCTGGGTTCACACTTGTGTGTGTGTGTTTGCCTGCGTATGTAGCGCGTACAGCAGCCACATGTGCAGTTCTAAACCTGGCTGAATGTTACTCGGTAGAGATCGGCGAAACACCCCCCTGTTCGGTTTGTGCCAGAACTTTCAAACATCGCAAAAGTTCAGAGACAAACAACAAACCCTATTAAAGTCTATGGGACCCGAACTTGAAAATCAAAAGTGCCCATTTTGAAGGCTTATATACATGTTACTGGGCATTCAAAGGGTATGGGGTTCCGGGTACTGCTCTGGGGGACATGTATCAATGCAAAAAAAGTTTCTAAAAAAGATAATTTTTAAATGAGCAGTGATTTAATTATTCTTAAAGTGAAACAATAAAAATGAAAAATTCCTTTAAATATAGTGCCTAAGAGGGGGGGGTCCCCTAAGTTTGCCTGTAAAGTGGTGCATCTGTACCGTGTATAGAACCTGCTGCAGAAAAAATTACATTTATAAAGAAAAAAAATTACATTTTCCCTGCAAGCTTTCTTTATTTTGAAAACAAAAGCTTGGAAAACCGGTCTGTATAACGAGGCCACAATTTAGTGCACTGGGAAAAAGATTAGAGATTTTTTCAACACATTCTGGTATCTGTTTGGAGACTTTGGATAGAAGTAACCGGTGCCGAAAAATTGGGCTTTTGGTGTAAGTGGTGCCTTTACACAGTAACCCTATAGAGGTACTGTTGATGAAAGCAGATGAAAGAATGAAAAAATAAAATAGGCCCTGCTTTAAAAAAATGAAATTATATGCACCTGTCAAACTTGGAAAAATTGGTCCTTGGGTGTTAATTGTGCCCATGAAACCTATACCAAAAATGTCTTCCTGATAAAACCAACAACCAGAAAGCTAGGCAGCTTAGACAGTCTTGTACAGATTCCACATCCCAAAAACAAATTATTGGGGACATTGCTATCTGCTGCCAATCCAGGAATTACTTATTTTGATAAATGTCAGCTAATCAACAGACAAAAGAGAAAACAGGCGAATCTGAGTTAAGACTTCGATTTAATATGGCAAACAAGTAATAAAAACTTACATCAAGGTAAGTATAAGCAGACAAGATGGGTCCTTCCGGTGTCCGTGTGGAGGCTGGGGCTTGGAGTCATCACTGTGGGTCTGTAATCATCTCCTCTCTTCCTCTTCCTGTCCAGCAGGAAGTGGAGGGTGTCACAGAAGTGAGATGGAGGCTTGGACAGCAGGGTGAAACCGCAGTGAGATGGAGGCTTGGGCCGCACGGTGGCCGTGATGCTTGTCCACAGGATCTTCCGGCGTAATGACTGACGCGTTTCCACACATGCCCACTGTGGTGGGAAACCAGCGCGTGCTCCTTTTTCAAAGTCGGATCCGAATGATTCGCTGAGGAAGTCCCGCCTATAGGGACGCAATGCGTACGAAGGGGGAGGGGCCGGTGACGTCACCCGCCATCCATCGCGGCCAGTTGTCTATATGAGTACCGCTGTTTGTTGTGCACTGTGTTACAGTGCTTATCAAGATGCATGGATTGTCCCTGCTGAGCGGAAGTTTTATCTGGATATGTGAAGAGGTCTAACTGTCATATAAGATCCACGGATATTCTCTTGGGGATCCCTTTGTGATAAGAGAGAGTCTTATGCTATGTTAGCCCGTCTGGTGACACAGGGGCTAACATTAAGGTGAGAAGACAGTGTGACTGGGATTGGGACAGCACAGAGTGGAGCACAGATCTGAACCTATGTGCATGTTCACCGTATCTTCACCTTGGGACATTTCTTCTGTTTTCTATTTCTATTATATGTCTATTCATTGTTAGCGCTGCACTAATTTTGTTTCTATATGTGTTGGTTCATTGCCCCCCTTCCCTACTGGGGGGCACCACTGGTTTCTCCCAATGGCTTCTACATATTGTTTCCAGGAATGATGTAAGGTCTGCAGACAGGACCAATGCACACAGCATTTGCACTGTTGACTGCCTGCCAAAGAGGTTAGTATTTAGAGGCTTCTGTTGCAGGAACCTTTTATTACATTTTTATATTTAAGTGATAGGGTTGATTTAATGGTACTTTGGGCATCTTTTTTTTCTGTATTTAATTCCACATTATTATAATAATTTTGAAGTCTGAAATTTAGTAAATATGTACCTTCTATGTTTTCAACAAGTGCATTTAGAGCTAAAATGTCATGACTCTGGATCTTCTTCACCTGAAAAGAAATTGTGATAGTTAGGTATATTTTTTTTTTTTTTTTACTCACCTTGTAATTGTAGATAGAAAATACTCACCTCTTCTTCACTTCCTCCCTCTGTGGCCGCGTCTCCGCCGTCACTTCCTCCTTTGCGATGATTCCTGGGAGCTGAATGTCATCGCTCCCAGGAATCAATGCGACGGCACTGGCCCCGCTCGTCACTTCCGGGGCGACGCCGCATTCCCTGCTAAACAGCTTCTGGGCATGCGCAGAAGCTGTGGAGGAATGCGGCGCCGCACCGGAAGTGACGAGAGGGGCCGGTGCAGGCGCATTCTGGGAGAAGAAGACACGGAAGAGGACGCGGAAGAGGATCGCGCCGGCTTCAGCTGCCCACAAGAGAGATGGCAACGCTGGAGAAGAAATTTTATAAGTGAGTATTTCTTCTTGCAGGTAAGTGCGAACCGGGACAGATCAGAGGCTATCCATTGTGGAATGTACTAGCCCTGACTGTCTGACTGTCCCGGGGGTATGTCTATTGAAAAAACGTTTTCGTGCCCGGAACTCCGCTTTAAATGAATTCAACACTAAGCCAGTGTCACCAGCAACCACCCTTATCAAGAATGTGATAAGACACCTGCTTACCAGATTTCCATGACCCTCTTTCTTAAGAGAAGTCATGTAATGCATAAAAGATCACTCCAAAGCCGTCACTTTTTTTCCCCAATGTTCTCTTATCACCTGGAATTCCCCCACTGAACGAACCAACAAAGACTACACACAGGGGTAATCATGTAAAAAAAAGAAGAGAAATGCCTCTCTATAGTGCAAAAAAAAAGACTAATGATGTATTTATTAAATGAGTGAATACACTCACAATGGTTTAAAAAAACATGCGCATGTAAAAGGATATCACCATGCTGGCTAAGACTTCTGGTACCGGGAACACAGTGACATCGGCACAAGACTCCGCCCGACGCGTTACGTCATCAAAGGTTGCATTCTGTGAGGAAGATCAAATTACTCCCCCATACTTAGAAGCACCAAATATTTCCAAAGATCCTGACAGAAGAATGGAGTGGTGTTGGGGGTAGGGGCAGGGAAGATATGTAACAGTGATTGGGGAGGTAGACTTTCAAGTGCACTCTTCACAGTTAGGTGGTGCGAAAATAATTTAATCCTATTTTGCCTTATTAAAATGTATTGATGAAAAAAGCTGTCTCTTTTAATAAATATGAGCTGAGCAGCAGCAATTGGGGTGAGCAAGTGGCATAGTAATAAATTCTACTTTATACACATTTTTTTTATATACAGCAAATTCAGTGATTTACCCCAAAACAACAGCCAAAGTTTCTATACAATCTCATTGGGGTAATCCTTCTGAAACACGTATCACTTTTTACACCAAGGAAAAAAGTACTTAATATACAAAGTTCTCATTCCAAAAATAGTATCTCTACTTTGCTCTTTAAGTTTATATGCCACTAATAAACTGCATGGCTTACAACATTATAACAGAGATGTATTTGGCTAATCGGAATATTCCATTAGTTAAGTTCCATTGTTCCCATAGACAAAGGCTGGCCCTATTCCATATGGATTGATTGTCTGGCAAGAATATAAAGCACTTCTGTAAAATATACCACACTGTTTATTTTAAAATCAATATCTAATCCCATTTTTCCCTGATGCCTTTGCCCTACTGCACTGATCCACTTTAATTTTAACAAGTTACCATGACATAAATCAGGATGGTTAATGTTTTTATTTAGTAGGTTACTGGAAGATGTAAGGATAATGTGTCACTAATCTGTAACCCTTGCCCAATAACATATACTGTAGATATATACAGTACAGTGCAAACATCTTGGGCAGGTGTGAAAAATGCTGTAAATTCAAATTACTTTCAGAAATAGAAATATTAATAGTTAATTTTTATCAATTAACAAAATAGAAAGTAAATGAACAGAAGAGAAATCCAATTCAAATCAATATTTGGTGTGACCACCCTTTGCCTTCAAAACAGCATCAATTATTAAATTCTTCTAGGTACACTTGCACACAGTTTTTGAAGGAACTCGGCAGGTAGGTTGTTCCAAACATCTTGGAGACCTAAGCACAGATCTTCTGTGAATATAGGCTGCCGGAAATCCTTCTGTCTCTTCATGTAATGCCAGACAGACATGATGATATTGAAATCAGGGCTCTGAGGGAGGCAAACCATCACCTCCTGGACTCATTGTTCTTCTTTACACTGAAGATAGTTCCTTATGACATTGGCTGTATGTTTGGGGTCATTGTCCTGCTGCAGAGTAAATTTGGGGCCAATTACATGTCTCCCTGGTGGTATGGAATAATGCAGGGGTGGGGAACCTTTTTTCTGCCGAGGGCCATTTGGGTATTTTTTAAATCATTCGGGGGCCGTACAAAATAATCAGCTTAAAAATGTGCCTGTTATATTTGGTCAAACATTTAATTAACTCACCCCTAATGTGATGGCTGCAACTGCTTCTCTTTGGTGAGGTGTGTGTTGTTATGTGGTATTGATGATGTTGCTACTGGCAACTGGTTTTCCAGGTTTTCCCCCCTTAATGCAGAGGGATGAGCGCCCCCATCAATGCAGAGGGACGAGTGCCCCCATCAATGCAGAGGGATGAGCGCCCCCATCAATGCAGAGGGATGAGCGCCCCCATCAATGCAGAATGATTAGTGCCCCCCATCAATGCAGAGCGCATGGGGATTAGAGCGCCTCCTGATTACACACAGAGCGGGTTCTTCTACTTACCCGGCGCGGGCGCTCTCATACGAAGTCACGCCTCCTGGACGGACTCCTATGATAGACGTCACCACAGTGCTGTCTATCATAGGTAGGTGGCGTGACTTTGTATGACAGCGGCCGCGCTGGGTAAGCAGAGGAACCCGCTCTGTGTGTAATCAGGAGGCACTCCCCCTCCCCTTCCCCTCCGGAGGCAGCGCAATGGCAGGGCCGGATCAGATGGCTTTGGGGGCCGCATACGGCCCGCGGGCCGTAGGTTCCCCACCCTTGGAATAATGGATAAGTATCTTTCTCAGCATCGAGGACACCTTTGACCATGGCCAAATCTTTAACTCCATTTGCAGAAATGCAGCCCCCAAACTTGCAAGGAACCTCCACTTAAGTGGGGTACACACTAGTAGAAAATCTGCCGAAAATTCCCGTCCAAGGTAAAATCGTACGATTTTTCGGCTAGTGTGTACACAACTTTCAGCAGCCGATGCTGACATTTTCAACGAAAAAAAAAAAAAACGGAGAGTCAAACACCAAAATTTTTATCGTCCTTCCCCAGACGACCAATTTTCGTTTAATGTGTATGCAGTACGTCCATGAAAAATCGGATATGAAAGACCTCGCATGATCTTAAGTTGCTGATGACCCGGAAGTCTAGGAACAAATGTCCCCAAAAAAAAAAAAAAAAATCGGACGAGAAATTTCGTGAACATTTATGCACTGTCAACTAAAAACGGTTATGAACGCTGAGCAAGAGAGAGAAAAATAGCAGGATATTTTCGTCAGATTTCCGTCAAGTGTGCACGGGCCTTTAGGTTCATTGTTATTTGCAGACACTCATTATTATACCACTCTCCAACCCTTCGTGAACAAACTTCCTTTTGCTACAGCCAAATATTTAAGATTTTGACTCATCAGCCCAGAGCACTTTTTTCACACTTGCCTAAAACTTTTGCACAGTACTGTATATTGGAGAACTGCACAGCACCTGTTGTCATGTCCCTATGTGTGGAGCATGAGATGATGAGGTGGCCTCTTACAGAGTTCCCAAGCACCCCTGGAAGTTGAGACAGGGTTTGCAGGGGCGATGGAAAGGCACAATTGCCAGGGTGCAGACATTGTAGGCTGAAATTTAGGACCGCTGGTGTCAGGTGAGCAGCGGTATACAGTATCTCACAAAATGTGAGTACACCCCTAACTTTTTTGTAAATATTTTATTATATCTTTTCATGTGACAAAACTGAAGACATGACACTTTGCTACAATGTAAAGTAGTGAGTGTACAGCTTGTATAACAGTGTAAATGTGCTGTCCCCTCAACATAACTCAACACACAGCCATTAATGTCTAAACCGCTGGCAATAAAAGTTAGTACACCCCTAAATGACAATGTCCAAATTGGGTCCAATTAGCCATTTTCCCTCCCCGGAATAATGTGACTCATTAGTGTTACAAGGTCTCAGGTGTGAATGGGGAGCAGGTGTGGTAAATTTGGTGTTATCGCTCTTACTCTCTTATACTGGTCACTGGAATTTAAACATGGCACCTCATGGCAAAGAACTCTCTGAGGATCTGAAAAAATAATTTTTGCTCTACATAAAGATGGCCTAGGCTATAATAAGATTGCCAAGACCCTGAAACTGAGCTGCAGCACGGTGGCCAAGACCATACAGCGATTTAACTGGACAGGTTCCACTCAGAACAGGCCTCGCCATGGGCTACCAAAGGAGTTTAGTGCACGTGTTCAGCATCATATCCAGAGGTTGTCTTTGGGAAATAGACGTATGAGTGCTGCCAGCATTGCTGCAGAGGTTGAAGGGGTGGGGGGTCAGCCTGTCAGTGCTCAGACCATACACTGCACACTGCATCAAATTGGCCTGCATGGCTGTCACCCCAGAAGGAAGCCTCTTCTAAAGATAATGCACACAAAAGCCCGCAAACAGTTTGCTGAAGACAAACAGACTAAGGACATTGATTACTGGAACCATGTCCTGTGGTCTGATGAGACCAAGATAAACTTATTTGGTTTAGATGGTGTCCAGTGTGTGTGGCGACAACTAGGTGAGGAGTACAACGACAAGTGTGTCTTGCCTACAGTCAAGCATGGTGGTGGGAGTGTCATGGTCTGGGGCTGCCACCACTGGGGAGCTACAGTTCATTGAGGGAATTATGAATGCCAACATGTACTGTGACATACTGAAGCAGAGCATGATCCCCTCCCTCTGGAGACTGGGACGCAGGGCAGTATTCCAACATGATAACGACCCCAAACACACCTACAAGATGGCCACTGCCTTGCTAAACAAGCTGAGGGTAAAGGTGATGGACTGGTCAAGCATTTCTCCAGATCTAAACCCTATTGAGCATCTGTGGGGCATCCTCAAATGGAAGGTGGAGGAGAGCAAGGTCTCTAACATCCACCAGCTCTGTGATGTCATCATGGAGGAGTGGAAGAGGTCTCTAGTGGCAACCTGTGAAGCTCTGGTGAACTCCATGCCCAAGAGGGTTAAGGCAGTGCTGGAAAATAATGGTGACCACACAAAATATTGACACTTTGGGCCTTTTTTTGCCCATTTTTACTTAGGAATGTACTCACTTTTGTTGCCAACGGTTTAGACATTAATGGCTGTGTGTTGAGGTATTTTGAGGGGATGGCAAATTTACGCTGTTATACAAGCTGTACACTCACTACTTTACCTTGTAGCAAAGTGTCATTTCTTCAGTGTTGTCACATGAAAAGATATAATAAAATGTTTACAAAAATGTGAGGGGTGTACTCACTTTTGTGAGATACTGTAACTGGTTTTACACCGTGGATCTACCAAATTCAATTAAAAGTGAAGTCAGGTTACAAGCCTGGCTCAGTAACAGTTGGGCAAGAAGGCAATAATTCGTAGGCAGGATCAGAGTTAGGAACAAGCAGAGGTTGTCATTCACTGGGAAGCTCAGTGTGCTGCTGCTTCTCTCCCCCCCCCCCCCCCAGCTTTTATGCAGCTGAGAACAGAGGAAATGTGATCACATATTAAAAAAAAGGGAAAAAGGTATTTATAATGTTTTTTTTTATATCTATACAAAAATATTTTGCCTTTCATTTATATTTTAAACTGAATGGGTTGTTTCACAAGGTGACCATTTACAAACACTTTAAAAAGGAGATGGGCAGAATCTTGGTCAAAAGTCTAGGCCGAGGTTGGAAACGCTGAAAGTCAGCAAACATAGGCACTACAAAATCACCTTAGGTGGAAGCTGGGTCAGGTCAGTATGAATATCAAGATTAGGAACACAAGACTCAGAGGCCATTCAGCAAAGATACAGTGCAGAGCTGGAGTTTAAATTGCCCACTTGGTGCCAGTGGACATACCCACACATATGTGCAACATCACATGTGTGCTGGAATGATGTTCCTGACATCATGGCAGATCTTGGGTAGATCTATATTGAAATACACTGGATGTTGTAAGTTTTTGCACCCCAAACTTTCATTATTTATGTAACACTCTCAGAGCCTTTGGAATGCCCGAGTAATCCCTGTAATCCGGCTAATATTATAATTTTTCCTGCACATTATGTACCACTTATCTTATGCTTTCAGACAGCTGGATGTTTCAGCTCAATCTCCCTAATATTCCATTAGGTCTCAGGTGCAGGTCCCTTTCTGTTCTGTGCTCAACCACTGATGGCTATTATGCTACAATATCTGTCTGCATCTTATCAGGTGTCTCCAAAATGGCTATAACCCCAAATTAATGAAACTATTTTGTTATGTGATTTAAACCATCTTACTATGTCTTGTGTATGGCAGATGGCATTAGAATGAAGAGAAAAGGGAACGAATGGCCCCTTTTATTCATGGGGTGGTGGCAGGTGAGGATAGTTTAGGAGAAGGAATAGGCAGAGTTTTAGTTGTCAGGCAGTTTAGAGCCTGTCAGTTTTTAAGTTAAGCTGATTGGCTATAGGTTTTAGTTAGCTTACCTTAGTATCTAGGGAGAATAAGCCCCTGACCTGTCTGAGCCGGTTTCTCCCGCCTATGAAGAGTTCAAAGTTGATTGGCTGAAGGGGTTCAAGAGGACCCATTTAAGGATCCCCTCACAGAGGAGACGTCACTCCGTCGGTCAAGCAGCGAAGAAAGAAGACAGCCCAGCGGTTCCCCTCCCACCCCTCCCTTTTTGTTTGTCGCGGTCAGTTTGTTATTTTAGGGTCACCTTCGGTCACGTCGAAGGGGGACGTTTGTTGTATTTTAAGTTGGATGTGTCAATGTATTTAGTTGAGTTATGACAACCTGGGTCGTTGGGACCGGGTTTGTTCTATACTGCTGTTATTTAAAGTTTAAAAGATTTATCGATCTTTAATGTGTAAAATAATAAACGGCCGCGGCCTCTTTCATTCCAAATTTAAGTCTGAAGGTGTCTTTTTTAATAGTTATAAGTAAGCTTAAGAAAATCCTGCCTACTACCCCATGAGCATATACTTACAAAGCAAAGACTGTCAAACAGTGAAGGAAGCATAAGCCTATCTATACTTTATATTACTGTGCTTAAAAATCCTATGGGGATAGACCATGCACAATCTAGATGTTTACCCCCACTGGTATGTGCGCTCTCAGAGACACACTGCTATAACAAAACAATAAGTTACACACCATAGAACCATTTGTTCTTCTAAACCAGGGGTGTCCAAACTACAGCCCTCCAGCTGTCCCATGAGACATTGTAAACTTCTGACATTCACAGACATGATAAGGTATGATGGAAATTGCAATTCCTGAACAACTGGACGGCCATAGTTTGGTGACCCCTGTTTTAAACTGTATCTTTGGTACCTGACCCTTATCAGCTCACCTCATCCAAGTGTAACCTGGACTGTAGCTGACAATTTCTGTGGAACTTGTTCCTTAGTTGCTTCTGTATCATTCTTTGAAAGTGTGGACACGTTTATACTAAATATTGACTAATGCAGAAGGGCAGCAGCCATTTTTAAGGAGTTCACTTTGCAATGCTCATATATGGAGTGTCACCAGTGCAGGGGACAGCCATCTTAGCTGGGTCTAAGTTTATTCTGGAACGGCAGTGGTTGGCTGCTGCAACAAAACAAGGAGAGGAGGGTCTGCAGCTTGCTGGGAGGACGGGAGAGGACAGTCTTAAGAGAGATGGGGTGAGAAAAAGAGACTGGACTGCTGAATGAACAGAGAGACTGTACTGCTGGCTGAATGACCCCTGCCATAGCTGACCACAATCTAGTGAGACCTCAGAGAGACTGCTCATCACACAGGACCTTGCCTCAGAGATGGAAACTTTCTCCCTGGGAAGGAATTAGGTGTGATTTGGATGCTTGGTGAGATAAGACTGTACTACGGAGCACTCCCACCACTTATAAGTAAGCAAAAGAAGGACTGTCTAAGCAGAACTGTAAGAGAAAAATTGCAGAAACTCCTATTTCTATCTGAGGCCTTGAACTGAATCAGAGCACATGTCCAGAGACCCAGAAAAGGGCACCCTGGGCCTGGTTAGAGACTAGATAAGATAAACTGTTGTCTGCTGGGAACTGTTCTGCTTTCTTCAAGGGCCCCAACTTTGCTGGCCAAAGCTTTTATTTTTTATTCACTGGCCAGTGGGATAAAACAGGGACTGTTCTAGCAAGTTAGATGTCTTTATATTACTGTTGCTGGATAAAAACAATGCAGTTCTATTAATCACTGATAGTCATAATGCTGCAGGTGTTTAACCACTTCTCTGAGTATCATTATTGTCTTATTGAATATTTGTATAAGTATACTTACTTATCTTCTCTTCATTTAGGCTACCTTTGGTCTAATATTTATCTTTTAAATATTACATAAATGTTATACAAGGTGTGTCAGTAAGTGCTGGGTGAGTGAGATATGGCATCTTCGGGTGTGCAGAGAAATCATAAGACAGTTTAGCAGCTCCTCTGGGAGTAATGCTACACAAGCATAAAACCAGTTTAAGTCTAATAGTTGTGCTATAGCCCTGTAGGGATGACAATGGAAATTTGCTCACTTGTTTGGGGTGCACCACAGCAAGGAGGGTAATGTGTGGGTGCCATGCCATGGTCCTAGGCTGCTCAATGTCTGATAATAGTGGTGAGGATGTAATTAAATCAGACAATAAATCTGCGGGTGTGTGATGAGAAATGCCTATTACAGAACATCAATATCATACCGAAGTAATGAGTAAGCGCTAACGCATAAAACATGTCAACCTTTCTCTTGTTCCCTCACTACATGTGATTCTGCCTGCTGGAATGTTATCATATCAATAAAGTGTATCTGTTTAAATGCGGCCATCCAAGATCTCTATTATTTACTGTGCAGTTTTCAGGCTGGGTGAGCACCCCCTCGGCAGGTGTGTGGTGTGCTGATAGCGTGGAGTGACCTGGGGCAGCGGTTCTTCAGTGTTGTCTAAAGTCGTTTCAAACTCAAGTTCATTGTGGGCCGCATCAACATTATGGATGACCTCAAAGAGCCAGTTGTATCTGTAAGACTATATGAACGTATCTACTCTTAATCATATTGAATACTTGCCTCAGCATTCGATTATTACAGTTTTTAGTAATAACCTAAAGCGGAGTTCCACCCAAAAGTGGAACTTCCGCTTTAAGTAGTCCTAACCCCCTGACATGCCACATTTGGCATGTCATTTTTTTTTGGGGGGGGGGGGAGTGGGTACCTAGTTTTGACATGTACCCGCTCCCACTTCCGCTTGGAGCGCCGCGGCGCCCTGAGCGGAAGTTCTTCTCTCCCCCTCCCTCCCTGCAATCTTCTGGGACACGTCAGAGGTCCCATAAGATTTCCGGCCCATCAAGATGCGCAGCGCAACTCGCGCATGCGCAGTGTGTACCCGGCTGTGAAGCCGCAAACTGTAACAGCCAGGTGCCCACAGCAGTGATGCCGGCGCCGCCGAGACCAGAGGGAGAGGATCAAGGCTTCAAACAGCCGCATCGCTGGACGGGGGGGACAGGTGAGTGTGTGTTTATTAAAAGTCAGCAGCTACACTTTTTGTAGCTGCTGACTTTTAATAAACACAGAAAAGGCTGGAACTCCGCTTTAAGACTTAAGCTGTGAAGGGCAGGTGTAGACTGGCAAGGGGTCCACTCACACTCTTGCAGCAGATGATGCAAGTCTGAGAAGAAGGTTAGCACAGAGTTAGTATTATCCACAAGAAACGTTATTGGTGACTACTCAGACAGAACATGGTACTGCCATGGTGTTCTGTCTGAGCAGTCTCCAATAAAGTTTCTTGTGGATGATACCAGCGGTGTGGGACCATCCTTTTCAACTGGCATAAAATTGTAGTATCATCTTATAATTATAAGCAGGTGTCCAGAGACCCCCCCCCCCCCCCACCATTAGAAGTCAAGAGTCCTCCACCCTCTCTTGCATCACAGTGCACCCTCCTTGTGCTGCTGCTGCTGGGAAGAAGCTGGAGGCAAGGCTGGAAAGCAGAAATTGCAGGGTCTGGAGGGGGTCGGAGTCTGTTGAATGCTGAGACCAGGGAATGTAGGAGTGCCAGCACTGCACAGAGAAGCACAGGATCTGTAGGAGGAGTTCTGCTGCCTACTGCTGAGAAGGGGGAACAGAGACAAACCCCTATGTGCAAAATTCTGTCCTCCTCTCTGCTGCTGACTGCTGAGACAAAGTTGGGGTGGAGACGAGGGAATCGCCACAGCTGCAGAGGTGCAAGGGCCACATGATATTACCTGGAGGGCTGGATTCGGCTCATGGGCCTTGTGTTTGACACATGGGGTCTAAAGTGACAAACTGTACCTTCTTGATACAACTAAAAGATAGTTATGTAAGTGGAGAAGGGAAAGCCATGATGACAAATGCCAGTGTTACCATTTACCTCATTAAATTCCAGCGGACAAATAGCGACATTGAGTGCTTCCCATAGAAACAAGATGGAGCCTCTGTCATCCTATGTCTATGGGTACTCAATTGATTTTACCAAAGCAGAACAGTATGCAAAAGACAGTTACTCTTTTACTCCATATAAATGTTTTTTGCTATTTTACTAAACCTTCATCTAACAAGAAAGAATTATACAGTATATCATGCAAATATGAAGAAAATAACTGATTTGTAATTGAATCTGAGATATACACCAAATAATTTAGTATCCAAACTATAATAGAATTTACTTTATGGTGTTTTAGAATCTATTCAGCACAGCAGCTAAATCAGCCTATAATAATGTAGTTCTACTTCTGCGTGGAGGTTTTCATCAATAAGGCCCCAATCACACCTCAGTGTTTTATAGCTGGAAGCTCGAAGTTTCAAAATGCTGGAGGAGAAAAATCAGATCTCCACTCAAAGTTGCCTGAAGCCAAACTCCTGATGTTAAAAAAAGTTTTGAAGCTTTTTATGTAGTTTGAATCGGGCAGATTTGAACATTTTTATGGGATAGTAGACCGGATCCCCTTACATTATTATCAGATTATTACCTAAAATAAATAAGACACCACACACCATCTGTTTTGGATAAATATTTATAGGCCGCGGCCGTTTATTATTTGTATTAAAGATAAATATAAAATTTAACACAATCAAGAATGTATAAACACTGTAACAACAACCCGATCACCACGATCCAGGCTGTAAATAAATAAATACACTCAGACCCCGTTCACACTGGGAAGCACCGCGACCTGTGAGGTCGCCCGGCAAGTAGCGTCGCCCCAGTGTGAACGGGGACTAAAAAAAATGTATCCATTATTTTACTTAATAAACCAAACAACATGAAAAACGTCCCCCTTTGCAACAAACAAAGGTGACCCACAAATAATAAACTTTTGGCCGTGATAGCCAAGGGAGGGGGGGGGGGGTTGGAGAGAAAAGATTCTTCTTGTTCTTCTGAGGTGGTCTGAGATTTTAGGCGGCAGTGAAGCCCCTTAAATAGCCCTAAAGTGCGAACTAGAACTAACCGGCTGACAGTTTAGGCGGTAATTTTGAGCGGGAAGCGGTCTGAAAGCCCAAATCTCCCCAGATACAGGGGGGATTTGGGCGGGAAGAGCAAGGGGAGCACTAAATCTCCCCAGATACAAGTGTTTTGAGCGGGAAAAGGAGGCAGCCTTAGGTAGCCAGGTCAAAAGTTCATTGACCTAATTACCTCAGAGGCCCTATACCTATCTACCTATTAAACTATAGCCTATTACACCTATCCTGCCCTGTCACTATTCCATGAGGAAAATGGAGGGCATATTCATGCCCTTTTTCCTTTCATTCCCAAAGAAATTAATGGAAATTTCCCATTTGCACGTTTTTGTGTGCATTAGAGCATTCTTTCACACGTTTTTGCGTGATTTTCTGCTCAGATAAAAAAATTTATAAAATAGTAACAATACATGAATAAATAAATGTAAAATAAACACAAATAACTAAAAATCATCATAAATAAATAAAATAAAGTAATATTATGTAATAATACATATATAAATGATAATAAACCCCTAACCTTAAAATAAATAAATAAATTATTATTATTATTAATAATAATAATAAAAATAATAAATAAACACTCAAACCCGAACAAAAAAATATAATAAATAATAATCATTTATTTTATTTTTTTGTGTTAGGGTTAGGGTGTTTAGTTATTTATTATTATTTTATTAAATTTTTTTAAGGGTTAGGGATTAAGGTTAGAGGTTAATTAATTATGTATTTATTATTACTTAGTCTTCCTTTATTGAATTTATCTATTATTTATTTATGATTATTTTTATTTATTTTGGTATTTCTTATACATTTATTTATTAATTTACCCTCACCCTAAGGCTCCGTTCACATCTAGGCGTTTTGGGGCGTTTTTGGGGCGTTTTTCTGCTCTAGGATCAGCTCTCAAAACGCCCAACAAGACAAATCCTATTCATTTCAATGGCCCCTGTTCACATCTGAGCGTTTTGATGCTGTATACAAAACGCCCAACGCTCAAAAAAGTACATGAGCTTCTTTTTGGGCAGATTACAGGCGTTTTCCATTGATCTCTATTCAATCTAAAAACGCCTGCACAAAAATCGCGGTAAAAATCGCGGTAAAAAACTCCGCAAAAATCGCGGTAAAATCGCGGTAAAAAACGCGCGAAAAACGCTACGCTCAGGTGTGAATGTAGCCTAACAAAAAATAATAATAATTTATTTAATATTAATAATAATAAAAGAAGTAAAATCTAATGGAAAAGCTAAAAAAAAAAAAGCTGAAATACCTAGCAACAGATGATCGTTTTCTCTATTGGCTAATTAAAAAAAATGGCAATGCTCAAAAAAGCTGTATAAAAGCACGCAAACCGTGCAAAAAAAGTGCCAAGATCACGCATAAAAATGCTGGGAAAACACCCAGTTGTAAATGCAGCCTGAAACACAAAAGCTGAACCTATGGGTTTAAATTGGCAGTCCTTACAAGTTTTTAGCTAAACAGAAGCAGAAGTTAGATCATTTGCTGTTTTGTTGCTTTGCACTGAAATGCCATGAGCATCAATATCTATTTATGGATTTATTATTCTTTGTACCAGAGTTGAAAATCATTAATATTTTAGAAAATGTGCAAATTCTGCCACTTCAGTTGAACTTAATCTCCCATAATGCTTAGCTAGCTTGCCTGGGACACAGTAGAATATATTTACTTGAAGTTAAAGGAATGAACTAGGCAATTATTTTGTTCAACAGTTGTGGTTTTGTGACATTTAACTCCTGGAAAGAGACTTGAAGAAATTTAAAGAGCATATAAATAGGGAATCTTCTATTGCTGATATGTTTTTTAATAGATCAGATTCTGGGGCTGTTATCCAGATCCTGACTTCAATACTAAATGAGGTTGATTTACTAAAGGCAAAAACACTGTTCACTTTGCAAGGGAAGTTTCACCTTACAAGGGAATTTTCCCCATAGCTTAGTGAATGTGGTGAAGCTTCACTCAATCACAAGCAAGAAAAAAAAACTGAAATATTTGTTTGCACATGGTTGGATGATGGAAGTCAGCAGAGTTTCGTCTCATTCACTAAGCTCTGGGGAAAATTCCTTTGCAGATTGCAAAGTGAACAGTGCATTTGCCTTTAGTAAATCAACCCATATGAACCACTGACCTGAATCAAGTATGTAGAAGTTCCAATTTAGTTCAGACTTTTTAGACATCACTAGGGCATGCCTGTCCTACTTACTAGGTAGTTACTGTAAGCAGGAACTGGGTGACATCTACAGAAGCTGTGCCCTGTAAAACAGCTCAGAAAACCATAGACATCTGTCATCAGACTTCTTTGACATTCCCCATATGGGACAAGAGCTAGCACTCATGATAGGTGGAGAAAGGTTATTAGGCAAACACCTCAATCCCTTCACTTTACCATTTATCATAAATTTCAGCACAAAGATTAGTCAAATTGGAACAACATCATTTTGGTACAATATGGTATAAAAAAGATGGTAAAAAATGAAAACCTATATTCTACGGCAATGTATATAGTATGTGTATACACTACTCTTCTTTATTTAGCTAAATGTTAATCATACTGAAAATGTAAAAGACCTGCTTTAACCACTTTAAGACCGGAGGATTTTGCTGCTCAATGACCAGGACACTTTTTTCAACTTGGCACTGCATGAATTTAAGTGACAATTGCGGGGTCATGCAATGCTGTACCCAAACAAAATTAACGTCCTTTTTTTCCCACAAACAGAGATTTCTTCTGGTGGTATTTGATCACCTCTGCGCTTTTTATTTTTTGCGATATTAATAAAAAAAGAGCAAACATTTTGCAAAAAATTGAAATTTTTGTCATATATTTAGGCCAAAATGTATTTAGCTACATGTCTTTGACAAAAAATTCTCAATAAATGTATTTTTATACACTTTAAGACCGGAATATTTTACTCCATTCCTGACCAGGCCATATTTTCCGATTCGGCACTGCGTTATTTTAATGGACAATTGCGCAGTCGTGCGACGCTCTACCCAAATGAAATTTACATCCTTTTCTTCCCTATAAATAGAGCTTTAAGTTCATTCTTCTTCCTCATGAATGTACACATAGCACCCCATACTGACAGAAAAACACAGAATTGTTGACATTGTTGCAGATTTATTAAAAAAGAAAAACTGAAATATCACATGGTCCTAAGTATTCAGACCCTTTGCTGTGACACTCATATATTTAACTCAGGTGCTTTCCATTTCTTCTGATCATCCTTGAGATGGTTCTACACCTTCATTTGAGTCCAGCTGTGTTTGATTATACTGATTGAACTTGATTAGGAAAGCCACACACCTGTCTATATAAGACCTTCCAGATCACAATGCATGTCAGAGCAAATGAGAATCATGAGGTCTAAGGAACTGCCTGAAGAGCTCAGAGACAGAATTGTGGCAAGGCACAGATCTGGCCAAGGTTACAAAAAGATTTCTGCTGCACTTAAGGTTCCTAAGAGCACAGTGGCCTCCATAATCCTCAAATGGAAGACGTTTGGGACGACCAGAACCCTTACTAGAGCTGGCCGTCCGGCCAAACTGAGCTATCGGGGGAGAAGAGCCTTGGTGAGAGAGGTAAAGAAGAACCCAAAGATCACTGTGGCTGAGCTCCAGAGATGCAGTCAGGAGATGGGAGAAAGTTGTAGAAAGTCAACCATCACTGCAGCCCTCCACCAGTCAGGGCTTTATGGCAGAGTGGCCCGACGGAAGCCTCTCCTCAGTGTAAGACACATGAAAGCCCGCATGGAGTTTGCTAAAAAAACACCTGAAGGACTCCAAGATGGTGAGAAATAAGATTCTCTGGTCTGATGAGACCAAAATAGAACTTTTTGGCCTTAATTCTAAGCGGTATGTGTGGAGAAAACCAGGCACTGCTCATCACCTGTCCAATACAGTCCCAACAGTGAAGCATGGTGGTGGCAGCATCATGCTGTGGGGGTGTTTTTCAGCTGCAGGGACAGGACGACTGGTTGCAATCGAGGGAAAGATGAATGCGGCCAAGTACAGGGATATCCTGGACAAAAAACTTCTCCAGAGTGCTCTGGACCTCAGACTGGGCTGAAGGTTTACCTTCCAACAAGACAATGACCCTAAGCACACAGCTAAAATAACGAAGGAGTGGCTTCACAACAACTCCGTGACTGTTCTTGAATGGCCCAGCCAGAGCCCTGACTTAAACCCAATTGAGCATCTCTGGAGAGACCTAAAAATGGCTGTCCACCAACGTTTACCATCCAACCTGACAGAACTGGAGAGGATCTGCAAGGAGGAATGGCAGAGGATCCCCAAATCCAGGTGTGAAAGACTTGTTGCATCTTTCCCAAAAAGACTCCTGGCTGTATTAGATCAAAAGGGGGCTTCTACTAAATACTGAGCAAAGGGTCTGAATACTTAGGACCATGTGATATTTCAGTTTTTCTTTTTTAATAAATCTGCAACAATGTCAACAATTCTGTGTTTTTCTGTCAGTATGGGGTGCTATGTGTACATTCATGAGGAAGAAGAATGAACTTCAATGATTTTAGCAAATGGCTGCAATATAACAAAGAGTGGAAAATTTAAGGGGGTCTGAATACTTTCTGTACCCACTGTATAACATTCCCCCCAAATAAATAAAATATAAAAATGTTTTAACATTTTAGGCCAATTTGTTTTCTGCTACATATTTTTGGTAAAAAAAATCACAAAAGGCTATTACTAGTAATGGCGACGATCTGCGTTTTTTTGCGGGACTGTGACATTGCAGCGGACAGATCGGACCCCTAACTGACATTTTTGACACTTTTGGGGGGACCAATGACATTACTACAGTAATTAGTGCTAAAAATATGCACTTTTGCTGTAATAATGACACTTGCAGGGAAGGGGTTAACACTGTTGGTGATCAAGGGGTTAAATGTATGCCTCATGCTTACTGAGGTGTGTGGGGGGAGGGGGTTCTGTGACAGACAGAGATCGCAGGTTCAGCTATGCTGAATCCTGTGATCTGTCCCTGTCTGTCACAGAGAAGATCTGCCCGCTTTGTTTATACAAGCGACGGGTTTCTTCGCACTCTGTCCCCGACGATCGGGGAAGAGAGACGGTTTATCGCTGCTTCTCCTCCACCGGCCCGACTCCCACTGTGTCTAAACACAGTGGGAGCGAGCCTCCGGTGGCGGAGACAGGCAGGAGACCAGTGACGTGGTCTACGTCGCTGGATACAGGGCTGCCACTGTGCCGCAGTAGCAGCACAGTGAGCAGTTGGAAAGTGGTTAAAAAAAAACTGTATTTAATGTTTCAAACTGCATGTACAGTGGGTATAAAAAGAATCACCCCCTTTAAAATATTCACATTTTGTTGCTTTGCAGCCTGAAATGAAGACAGACACTTTATCCAGCTGTATTTATTAGTGCAACTTATAACATCCAAGTGAAAGATAGAACCCCAACATGCCAGGAAACAAAATAAAAAAATCACAAACACTAACACAAGGGGGTGATCCTTTTTCCAACTCAGTGATTCTATTTTGTTGGACCACATTTTGCCTTAATTACAGCCTTTAGTCTGTTGGGATTTGTCTCTACTAACTTTGCACATCTACACTGCAGAACTGCTCAAGTTCAGTTAAATTTGATGGTGACCATTTATGGACTGCAGTCTTCAAGTCATTCCACAGATTTTTAATGGGGTTAAAGTCTTGGCTCTGACTAGGCCATGCAAGGACATTCACCTTTTTCTCCTTTAACCACTGTGTAGTCATTTTTGCTGTGTGCTTTAAGTCATTGTCATGTTGGAAGATAAACCTTCTTCTTATTAACAATTTTCTGGCAGAGAGTAGCAGATTTTCCTCAAGAATTTGATGGTATTTTGCCCCATCCACTTTTCTTCTATCCTGACAAGTGCTCCAGTCCCTGCTGCAGAGAAACACCCCCATAACAGGATATAACCACCTCCATTGTGAGCTGTAATGGATTTCCACCGACAAATCGTTTGGTGTTGAGCCCAAATAGATAAATTTTAGTCTCTGCTGGCCACCTTAAACACACCTTAAAGATTCTAAGGAAAAAGGTGTTATAGTCAGATGAGACTAAAATTGAAATATTTGGCCTCAACACAAAGCGATATGTCTGCCGGAAACCAATACAGCTTACAATGTACCTCATACTTATTCACATGGGGGGGGGGGTGGCATCTTGGGAGGGATCTTCCAATAGGCCCCCCTGCCCGCAGACCCCCACAACCACCTCCTGAGCCATACCAGGCCACATGCCCTCAACATGCGGAAATTGTGCTTTGGGTTGGGAGGGCAGAGTCCTCCCTGCTCCAAAGCACCCCCCCCATGTTGAGGGCATGTGGCCTGGTATGGCTCAGGAGGGGGGGGGGGCTCGCTCGTCCTCCCCCTTTCCTGGCCTGCCAGGCTGCATACTCAGATAAGGGTCTAGTATGGATTTTGGGGGTGGACCATTTTTTTCTTATTTTATTGTGGGGTTCCCCTTAGAATCCATACCAGGCCCTTCGGGGGGGAGGGGGACCCTACACTGTTTTTTTTTCCATCATTTTCTATTTCTAGCATTATTTTGTTTACATTTCAGCTGTCAGTGGGGAAGCCAGCTGACAGCTGATGAGTCATTGGTTGTTAAGGATGGGGCTTACCGACCTGCTGCTTAACAACCAGCTATTCTTCACACAGAATTTTAATCGGTTGATCATTTTTTGACTGAGCTAAATTCAAATCGTGCAGAAAATTTAGAATTCCTTAGAAAATTAATAAACAAAATGAATTTTAACAAATTTCAACAAAATTCGTTATTGTTTCATTCAGAGGTTCAGATACATCAGAATCACAGAATAACCAAAAATTTGTTATTCGGACTGAAACAAATTGCACGTGTCTAATCTCTACTAGCTTCTGGGTCCCATGCCAAGCAACTGTACTGCTGCATTATGAAAACAGGAGGTCGGCCTCTTAGCGAAGGGACCAATCTAAGAGTGCTATGCATTATCTCAGGGAATGTAAAGCATTCTGCGATTCATTCATTCATTAGATGAGGTAGAGAGGCATGGTGATAACATCACACTCTTCACCTCAATAAATCATACAATGCTTGATGTACATTATTGTCCCTTGTACCTTGTTGAATTCTTAATAAAAAATATTATTAAAAAAAAAAATAAATAAATAAATCATACAATGCTTTGCATTCATTGAGAAAATGCAAAGCAATTTCTGAATGGTGCCTGTGCTAAGAGGCCGACCTCCTATGCTCAGAATGCAGCAGGGCAACCGCACAGCATGGGAATCGGAGACAGGTGGAGATCACTGTAGTTGCGGTGTCTACATCAGTGATTTCCAGCTTCCAGGGGGATTTTTCAGGTATTGTAAATGTATAGCTTCATTGGTTCAAACTGAGCCAAGGTAGCTATGTAGAAATATTTCTTCTTTAAATATGGATTGAGACCTTGTGGATTTGGATAATGGATTTTTTTTAAAGATATCTTTATGCATGTGTCTTGAAATGGGAAGTTCTTGAAAGAAAGGTTTTTGCAAAGAGTAACCACGTAAAGCAATATCCTGTAACTAGCTACTCAGTGTAAAAGGTGTAATAGCTTACTGGATATGCATTGCTGGCAGACTACATAATGACTGTGCTATGTTCTAAGTGGTGCTAACTGTTATTACTTTCTTTGACACTCAGTGAGCTGTAAATGTAACTTGTTAATATCTTCTAAATCTAAGCAGTTTCTCTCCAACTAAGCATACGTTTAGTGTAATAATTACTACCTATCAATTTTAATGAAAACTCTTGCGTCTGTTGAAACTGTAAGAAACAAGCTAATTCAAAAGGTTTCAGAGGCAAGATTATCATATAAGAAGAGTGAATAAGATATAGCAGAAATTCTTTTTAATGAATCAGTGTGGATTAAATTGCTGAAATTTGGATAGATGCTAAAAAAATATCACAGTACAGTACATGCACACCGAAACAAGTAGATAAACATAAATGTATGTGTAGCGCTACCCTTGTAGGAGCCACTGGTTAATATGGTTATCTCCCACTCTGCATGGCCAGGCACACACATTTTCCACACACTCTTGAGACAGGAATCAGTCCTTGCAGCTTTTGTTTTTTCTATTTTATTAGGGGAATTGATCTTGGATGGGGAAAGGGTTATTATGAGATGCCCACTTGATCAACAAGGAATTCTTCAGGGACACAACTATATACATCCAGTATATATACACTTCTCCTCTTCTACCTCCAGCATAATCTTGTTTGTAGAACTACATCTCCCAGGACCAGCTAGCACTGACAAATTGATCCAACACAGACTCAGTCAGATCCAGAGCAAATGCCCTTTGCAGGCAGGGGCCGTGGGCCCCTTTGGTAGTGTAGCAGAAAAAGAGGTATTTGGTGCTAGCTGTCCTATTACTGTGGCTACTAATCCCAGTACCACCTCTTCAGGCACTGCCAGCCCGCCAGGCTGCAGCTGCCTCTTTCACTATCCCTCTTGGCTACTTCTCCACAGTCCTCCCAGACTGACTCTGCATCCATCCCAGACTGCTTGCACCCAGTCCCTTCTGGCATGCCTCTCAGTCCTCTGACTGTAACACTCACCAGCCATCTTGGCTGTCTCTCTCCTTGGAGATTTGCCCAGCAGTGTTCTCCTACGGTCCTCTCCTTGCTCCTGTGCAATGCTAGGAGGTGCTACATATGTATGAAATAAAGTGTCATACAAGATATCAGATTTTTCACCAAGACAGTCTGTTGTTCCCACTACAATTTACGTTGTAGATAATGCTGACATTTCTTTATTGATCATTCATAGGTTACAGCTAAAACCCAGGCAGATATACAATATAAATAAAAAATAGATGTAAACCCTAACAGGATGAAGCTTAGGGCTCATTCTCACATGCTTTGTTCTCTGAAGAGTGATCCGCGTTTGGATGTATAATGTGTGTTGAAATGGTTATGTGTAGTCTCCATGAAAAATCTGTCTGACTTGCTGACAAAGCAGTAGCCACACTAGGGGACAAGAAAACAGTGTTGTCACCCTAAAGAAGGACAAGTGTCTGAAAAAGGACCTTCATGACAGAATCATAAGGTATTATTTTAATGGGAGCTGTAAATTTAAAAAGATTTAAAATGTCTTCTGAATTTACCTTATACATAGACTTTAAATTTATATGCAACTAGCATTGGTACCCCTATAATTATGCCCCAGTGGACAGGGCGAAACATGTCAGGGAGTATGGCCCGAGGGGGACATTGACTGAGGCTTTCTCATGTATACATCCACAATAAGACCAGCTATGGTGAGTGACGGTTTTATGTTTAAAATTTCATTACTCACTGGATGTTTTTTTTTACACTGGCATCCCTACTATCCTGAGCTTCAATGTGGCTCTACACCTCAGCGTGGAGCGGCACCCTCAAGTACTAATAACATAGGTACCTAAGTCTGTTTTGATAGCAACTCCTGTACAGCAAAATTAAAGAGAGGGGCAATACTAAAATAAAAAAAAAATTAAAAAAGCTGCTGAGGACATCTATGACGAAACGCGTACAGCATAGTTGCGTCACTTTCTGATCCGGGACCTTCGTGGAACGCACTGCATTCCAGAGCTACAAACTTTTCAGCATTTGCTTGCACGGTCCCCCCTATCTGGATGTTTTTATGTGCATTATCTACAATTATATTGTGAGTACCCTACTTTATGATATCTTCAATAAATTTCCATTACGGTATTAGACTATATGTCCCCCCTTGTTCATTTACATACACATCACTGCTGGAGTACCAACCAGGAAGCATATTGAATGCTGAAGAACAGTACATACTCCCCTACCCCCCTTGGTACCGAGACGTACAGACGTAGGAGCAGTACCTAGGACCCCCAGGACCAGCCATCTCTACGCTATGGTATACAGCTTATATATACCCCTGCCTAATACCCCTGTGTGGGGTTAGGCACTCTGGTGAGTGCAATCTATTTTATAACCACCCTGGGCACCCTCCTTTTAATAAGAAGATTCTTGAAATTGCCACATGAAGATTGAGCACCACCACCTATGGACATTATTTTAGGATTTATGCACTGAGCATTGGATCACTCTCACTGTGCATAATTTTCACTGTGCATAAGAGCATTTGCACTTTAAACCCCTTATTTATTTATATAGTCCACCTCGTCCACTAATTATCTCCACCATATCACTACACTCATCACTTTATGGTATTTACCACTGCATATATCTTATATAATATATTTTCCATTTTTTATTTTATTTATATTTGTGTCTCCAATTTTTGATTATTATTATTCAACCCTGTGTTTTATATATATTTATATATATTTTTGTATATAATATTTTCACCTCCTTTAGCCACTATAGTCACTATTATATATGTTCGCACTTTATTCCACTGGATCACTTTACTGAGAAATATATTTATTAAGTTATGTCACCAAGCACTTTATGATCATATCACTGCTATATTTATTTATATCATATTTATTCTAGCGTTTCATTAGATGCATATATATTTTCAATTGTAGTTTTTTTTCTATTGCATTATTTATTGGCTTAGTGCATATTTTCTTAACTAAATTATTTGTGGGCATATAGCAGATTATTTATTTATTTATATACCATTCTCTAGATATACTAGAGTCCATTTGCTTTATCAATACCTATCTGGCAGCGCCATATTGCCTACCCCCATTTACTTTTACTCTTGATATAGCCTTTTGGCTATATTTCAGGGAGGCCGCAGCCTTTCTCCCCCTTCCCTTGATTTCCATAGCACGGGATCTTCCTACACAATACTAAAATCAGCCAGGCTCTTCTGCATGTACATGTTCTAGAAGGAATAAGCTTACAGAAAGAGAGAAGAGAGAGGTCCTCATCAGTCTGCTGCTCCTTCATTGACCAATCACAGGCTAGAGAAAGGAAGGTATCAAAGTTGTACTACTTGACTGTAGTGGCAAAAAGGTCAGGTCCCCAACCTGGCTGCTCAGTTCTGTAGGGCTGAGTAAACATCAGGACTGGCCAGACGACAGAATAACAAATCATTTGGGAGGTAAATCTGCTTACATATTTATTGCAACTGTGTTTGCCCAGAGTCTGGAATTAAAAAATGTGAGTGAGTCTAATTAGCAAAAGGGACCCATTCGACATAAATAGTGGATTAACAAAACATTCACACTACTTTTGTCTGTAAATCTTCTGCATAATTTATAGAGTACAGTCACTGTCATTGTTTGCTGGAAGCTTCTGGATTTCTTCTATTCTATTTTACATGCTGGTTTTGTTAATGCCTATCCTATGTATGCAGCCATCAAAATTACATTGGCAAAAGAAATTCAGCCACAGAGTTTCACGCCCTGAACTGGCATATCCGGTTTCCTGTTGACAGCCGCACTGCTCCTTTGCTTAGTTTACATTTGGCAAAGAATTTCTGAACAGTTTTGAGGAATATTTGCTGTCAATTTAACACTTTCACTGTATGCTTACTTATAAACTGGCACCTCTGCACCGGTCACTAACAACCTCATAAAAATATTGTTGGCAAAGCGTGTCACATACAGTTTTATTTCATCGTGTCTACTGAAAATTGTATTAACAGGTATCTTTATTTTAGACTTCCTGTGATGCTATTGATTTCACTAATAAAACACGTGTAGCTTCTTATCGTTGTGCATTTCATGGAAGTTTTGATTAAAAGATATTTTTTAATGTGGTACACCACTATGATAAAATGAGGCTGTTTAGTCATGGAACATGGCTTCACTGCCTCTGCCTGTGCCTTGGACCCCTTGTTTTCCTCATGTGCCCGAACAGTTGTTTCTACAATTAGAGGAGGAAAGTCCAAGGATTTACAGCAGAGCTGCATGGGAGAAGATGCTTGTACCTGAGCATGACATTGATTGAGCTGAGTACATTGAAGCAGAGTTCCACAGAGCTGGTTCTGGCCAGGTCAGTAGATTGCTTTAAAAAAGGTCTAGAAAGAAAGGCTTTAAGAAAGGCCTCATGAAATTAGTGGACTTGTGTGAAAGATAAAATGTGTGCTAAATATTGGGCGTGGCTTAAAGGGTGTGTGGTTTATTAGAGTTTGAGATGCCTTACAGTGCAGAATGCAGTAATAGTAAATAGGGAATCTACGGCGGTGGGCAGTATGTTCCGGACAAGGGTTTGGAGTGTATGGAGGTGGGTAAAGAACGCACAAACCGGCTAGGGACTTTGTGACTATCACGCTTTTCGCCTGGAGTGCTGAGTCTATCATTCCCAAAATCTTAGCGAGCATAGAAGAAGAATAAAGCAACCTAGCAATCGCATACTCAAACATCAGTCGAAACTAGATGAAGGGTACAACAGGAACTTTTTATTGAACACTCTTACACAGAATATATACCCCACCAGGTCAGGTGAGTCTGATTAAATTATCATATGCAGATTAAATTGTATACAGAAACATAATTAATCTAAGCTAATTAACTAGCCATCTGGACAGAATTAATAGGTGAATGGGAATCCACGCGCAGACAATGTTACAATCAACATACTAATTAACTCAGCACTTAAACCAGCCTGGGGGTACCAGACTGTCGGCAACAATGCTAAAACAAAGTACATTAAACATTATCCTAAGTATAAACACAGAACACCTTATGAAATAGACATTAGCAGGAGACAATAGGTGTTCCAATTGACAACTAACCATGGAATGCTTTGCAATGCTTTTATACTGCATTACACTGATTTTTGTGGTGGAGGGGTTGGGGCAGTGGACAGTGTCAATCGGCATGGGCTTGGGTGAGATATCAGGGGTCTAAACAAACCATCTCCTCTTTTGAAACAGAGAAAGTAACTGAGGACAAAGAGTCTCTTTCTCAGCAGCCTAAGCATTGAAAATGAATAAACAGGAGACAAAGGCTCCTGTTCATTCAAAAACGGAGGCATAGTAAACACAGTTACTATGCTCAGTAATCAAAGGACACAGGAGCGATCGATAATGATCGCTCACCATGTGCAATTCAGAAAAGGAAGGAGACGGTAAATTACATATTTATGGGCCCCTTCCTCTTCTTTCCATCCTGACATCCCCCACAGCAGCCAGCAAAAGAGGAGAGGAGGGAAGCCGGCTGCGGGGGGACGAAAAGGGGCAGAGGAGGAGGACACAGAGAGGGGCCAGAGGAAGAAGAGGACACAGAGGAGAGCAGAAGGAGGAGGACACTGTGGCCAGAGGAGGAGGAGGACACGGAGGGCTGTCAGAGGAGGAGGGAATAGGGGATAGTCAGGGATGATCGGTGCAACAGTTGCTAGCACTGATCTCCCTGTATGACTTTTCAGCTGACAGCTGCAGGAGGGAAAGGAGGAGAAGTGGTTGTCCGCTGAAAAGTCATACAGGGACATCGGTGCTAGCAACTGTCGCACCGATCATCCCTGACTGTCAACCAGGGGATCATCCATAGGTGCATTGACGATATGCCACTGATATAACTTGATAATAACATTTATAGGTGAAGTTCATCCTATAAATATCTGATTGCCTCTTGGGGGATTGAGAAGAAGTTTTCACTGCTGGAGCAAATTTAATCATGCTTTGCTGGGGTATATGGCATTGTATATACTGTATATATGCATATGTGTATATATATATATATATATATATATATATATATATTTTTTTTTTTTTTTTTTTTTCCCCTTTTATAGGTTGAACTAGATGGACTTGTGTCTTTTTTTCAACCTGACTAACTTCTGTTCATACCTACAATATGGGACTTTGTAACACAGGACATCATATCTACATAGACAGCAAATCTACATAGACAGGTTGGAAATAGTTAAGCCTGATGGCTGCCCTGTAATACACTGAGTCCAAGGTCAACACTCCACTTCGGGAGCTCCAGTCTTTCTGCCTGATTCAGACTACTTTGAATCATTGCTTCTGTATTTTACATGTTTATGCACTTTGTTGTTTGGTTGCTGTCATTATATAATGTTGTTTTGCCGGTTATTGCACTTTGTTGTATTGCTGTTGCCGTTATGTGAAATATTGCTTGACCTGTTTTGACAAAACTGAGACCGTTTGCGTCTAAGGGAGGGAGAGTGTAGGCAGGTTTAAATAGTTAGGTGCTGTCCCGGCCGGGCAGGTAGGAGCTAATGCCTTTTCCGGTTCTTTGGTAATTTTGTCAGGTAGTGAAGTAGTGTGAAGACGCAAGTGGTTACCTGGGGTAAAGGAAGTGTAACAAGAAGTCTGTTGATAGCATATACCTGTTATAGGTGGAACCGCCTCTATCAGCGAGGGATTCCTTCTGCCAGCAGTCTGTCTCCTACAGCAATGGGAGCAGATTGCATCACAAAGGTTCCCATCCTGTACAGAGGTAAGGAGCTTCAACAGTTATGTGCATGTGTGGAGCCAGCACAGAATGCACAGTGGGGACCACTCCACTACTGGGGATTAATAATGGAAAACGATGGACAGGTAGCTCAGCGTGTCCCTCCTGATGCTGATTACAGAGAAGGGGAACATTGTTATTGTGGACTGAGAGCTAACTGGAGATCAGTTGCAGTGCAAGTGTATGTTCGTCTCTAACAGTGGAGGCTTGCCTTAAGGTCGAGTATTCCCGCACAGCAGCCTCAGCCTTGTTCCCGTATCCAGAGTGCTGTTTTCTATTGAAAGAGTCTACAAGTTGCTGGGGATAGAATTTGGAACATAAAAAGGGTTACTGCTGAGTCTTATTAACACACTAAACCACTCAACACCTGTGAGCAGATCCATTTATGCACCTAATCAGTGCCTGAGGTTGAGTCTACTTCTTGCAGCTGGTGATTATGCCTAGGTTCATTCAGCTTTTGTAAACCAGCCCTTAACTATGCTGCCAGCCTTTGGACCTATCTTTACATGCTGAGGTTGGCTGTTGTGATATTTCCCATTGTTGTACACACTGATTGCACACCACAAGCGTTTCTGCAAGTGCTGTTCTCCTAAATCTTATTATAGAATCAATTATTATTTCAGAAAAATAACAGCAGCTCATTCACATTAGGAAAAAACTTAATGTTGCTGGTCTGGCTTCCAACTAGCCATTCTGGCCCCAATATTCCAATGGTGAGCTTTTATATGTAGATGTTACATATGGTAGATATTACCCTGGTTAAAACAAGTATTAGGCCAGCCTAACTGCTTTGTTACTATGAGTCCTTGATTTCTGTGGCATTCCCAGGTTTGTGAAAACATATACAGTAAACCCCCGCTCCATCGCGGTTCAGTTTTTGCGGTCCCAGTATATTGCGGGTTTTTTTGTAATGTTATTTTACTATATAAATCATTAAAAATTAAATATTTTTGTGTTTTCCATAGCTCTTGCTATGTTTCTCAGTATCATTTATGTGTTTAAATGAGTTTCTATTGTTTTAAAAGTGTGTTTAAAGACCTTAAAATGGTTTTACACGTACAGTGACAGTAAAAAAAAACATGCCTACAATACATTTTAATAGGGTTTTTGTTTTTCGCGGATTTTCACTTTTCGCAGCTGGGTCCGGAATGTAACTCCCGCAATGGAGGGGGGTTTACTGTACCTGGAAACGTCTCCAGGTTTAAGTACTAAACCACGTGCACTGATTCATGGGGGGGCAGTTATGGGTGCATCTGTGACTGTTAGAGGATCACTAATCACACTTCCAATTCCTACTGTGGTGCATCTTTTTACATATTGGAATTGTTTGTGATGGAATTGTGAATGGCACTCAAAAATAGCATAATTGCAGCTGCAAACCTGTGTGTGAATTTAATCCCTGCTAACCAGTCTTTAATGTTAAAAGTGCTTCTTAGCACATCTTAGTGTAACACAAAGTCAATTTAACCACTTTGTAACACAGGACAGCATATCTACTAAAGTAATTCTTTAATTGTAAACATCAGTATTTTGGTAATAAGATTACTTAAAACCCTCATAACATTAAATATTTTCTGAAAGCAGAGGTCCTGTAGAATAAAAAGATAGTTGTTGCAATTATTTATTGTTCACCATAGTTACACAACTGTGTATCAAATGCATATTTTCAGGACTAATAGACCCAAAGGTCTCCTTTGTCCCCCAAAGCATTTAACTGAGCAGAGATCTGCTCAGTTACATGCTTCCCAGACTGTACCAGCCAGAGAACGATGACCCTGAAACCAGGAGTGACAAAATCATCCTTGCTTCTGGCTTAACTTTGGGCAAAGGAGTGCAAACAATAAATATTCTTTGGTCTCCTCCCACCAGCTATGTGGAAGCCCATTGATGTGGTGACAGTCTCTCAGTAAGAGCGTGGGAGCCCAGGAACCATGTGGGGGAGAGGGTCCACTGCCTGCACTGTGAAAGTGATCAGGGGGTATGAAATCATCACCAGCCATCTCTTTTACTTTACAGCTGGGAACCAGCTGAGAAAAATAAGCACAAGCTGATGGCTTCTACTTGTAAGTTAAACTGGATTTCTACCACCAAAAGGCCAGTGCAGATTCATGTTCATGCTTGTGCACATTGCACATGTGCTAATATTTATAAGCGAAAGACCAATGTCACTTCTACATTGCCAGTTCATTGTGCACATATATGTGCACATGCGCACGTGCACATACCAATTAGCACTTGGCGCCTTGTGGCCTATTTAAACTGCTCTATTACTGTGAGCAGTTGCTGAATAGTCTTCAGCTCTTGTGTTCCTAAGACCTGATCTGTTGTTCCTGCTTACCCGTGTATGACCTGGCTTGCCTTTGGACTTTGCCTCTGCTCATGCTCTAGCTCTGTTACCTTCTACTCCAACCTTGGCTTGTTTACTGGATCTGATCTGACTGCTGACTTTGTACCGCATTGCCTGGCTGTTAACGACCTTGGCCTATCTCCTGGACTTGCCTGTCTGCTGATTTTGTACCTAGCTGCCCGGTTGCCGCTGACTACTGCTCGTCTCCTGATTCTGCTCCCATCCCACACTCAGAGATGTATAGTAACGAAGTAGAACTACTTAAGTACTGTACTTAAGTACCGAAATGCGGTATCTGTACTTTCCTAGAGTAGAATTTTTTTCTCCTACTTCTACTTTTACTTCACTACATTTTTTCGATGATTTCGATACTTCTACTCAAGTATTTTTTTTTTGTGCTGCATAGTTACTCGTTACTTTTAAAAAAATTACCACTGCCAGAACAGTAGACGGCAAGTTGCATAAAGCTCAAAAAAATGTGTATAATGTAATTTGTAAATCAGCGCATACGAAAATAAAGGCTGTGTATAATAAAAGCTGCTATACCAAATCTTTCCAATAAAAAGAAAATATGAAACAAACAAATAAATGGTGCTACAGCGCTTAAAGTGCATCAAGAAACTACTAACAAACACAGGTTAATCATTTGAATAAATCATTTGAAATAATAAAAAACAATATGATGTTCAAACTTTTGACTTCTTTCTTTAATAACTACATAACACAGTACTTCTACTTCTACTTTCAGTACTTGAGTAGAATATTTTTTCAAAACTACTGGTACTTTTTACTTTTAGTACTTAAGTAGCAAATTTTTTGAAAAAACTACTTGCAATACTTAAGTAAAAAAAATGTTGAATACTTTAATACTTCTACTTAAGTAACTTTTTCTGCGAGCACTTGCACTTCTACTCAAGTCACTTTTTGATCGAGCACTTGTACTTTTACTCAAGTAGAAATTTCGAGTACTTTATACAAGTCTGCCCACACTCTAGTGCCAAGCTGCTACTGCATCCAGTTCCGAGGACTGTGACTATCAGCTCTACCCATTAACAGAGTAGACATCACCAGCTAGCTGCTACAGCACTGGTGCCACTCCTTGCCTTTACACTTTCTGTCCCCACCTTCAGGAGAGTTAGGCAGGTGGTGCAAGAGAGGCCTCCACAACATTACAGTCTTCACCAGGTACCTGATACTACTGCAGCCATCATCTTGTACTTATCCCTTCACTCTGTCACATACCTGGTAAGAGGTTGAAGTGATGAGAGGGCTTCCCTTGCAGCTGAGTGCAGAGAACCCCTGAAAATGGTGACAGGAGGTGCTGCACCAAAATAAGTACAGGTAGCCAGCTGTATAGTTGCTGGACGGTCCACTGTAATGAGGCACTTTCTGAAAACAGAGCTGGGTTGGAATAGCAGCTGGGCCAGGTGACTTTCTAAATGTGTAGGTGGGTCTGAGCAGCTGGGCAGAGCAGGAGATGTAGTCAGGAAACAGAGCCAGGGTTGGTCACTAGGGATGATCGAACGGTTCGGGTCGACCATCGGTTCGACCCGAACATTGGGTGTTCGAAATTCGGCAACCAGAACCGACCAAAATGCAGTGGGACAGGAAATGGGCTTTAAAAGCCCGTGATTGGACCAGAACCATCAGTAAAAGCCAATTGAGGGGGCAGGAGAATGCTAGGAATGTGATTGGAGTGACTAGGGGGTCCAGAGGCCAATCATTAGTGAATACGCCCCCCAGTATATAAGATAGCCCCGCCAAATTCCTAGCATTGTAATACAGGGACGTGGAAGAGAGTGGAAGCAGTTCTCTTACTTCTGCTTCAAAGTGTCATTTAGCAATTATTAGTGCGAGGAAAGGGATATCTAGTGTAGTTAGGGTGCTATTTTCCACTATAGTTAGCTTTAATAATCTAGTTTCTGTAGGGAAAGTGTTAAGTGTAAGGGGACCGTAGTGTAGTGTAGGGTTAACTGACTCTGACTGCTATGGCAGGGTGACCAAACCCTTTCATGTCAGGGTGACCGCTATAGAGAAAAGATCGCTTCTCTTAGGTCACTTATAGAACAGCGATATGGCTTCTCGCCTGTCACCCTGCTTTTTGCTGCAGGCGTTTATAGGGCTTTTTTGAGGACATGTTTGGAGTCAGGCATGACATTTGAACTTCTATATAGGGGTATATATACACACACATGTATGTATATATACACATACACATATATAGGTGTGAAAGTAGCAGAACACTATGCTTGCGCTAATGAAATAATTAACAGGTATATGTCTCCGCTCCTATAACACCTATATATGTGTATGTGTATAAATACATATAAGTGTGTGTGTATATATACCCCTATACAGTAGTTCAGATGTTTTGCCTGCCTCCAAACACCCCAAAAAAATGCCCAAAAAAAACGCCTGCGCCAAAAAAAAACGCCCAGGTGTGTTATTGCAGGCGTTTTTTTTGGGCATTTTTTTGGGGTCTTTGGAGGCAGGCAAAACGTCTGAACTTCTGTATAAGGGTATATATATATATATACACACACATTTATATGTATTTATACACATACACATATATAGGTGTTATAGGAGAGGAGACATATGCCTGTTAATTATTTCATTAGCGCAAGCATAGTGTTCTGCTATTTTCACACCTATATGTGTGTATGTGTATAAATACATATAAGTGTGTGTGTATATATATGTGTATATATACCCCTATACAGAAGTTCAGATGTTTTGCCTGCCTCCAAAGACCCCAAAAAAATGCCCAAAAAAATGCCTGCAATAACACACCTGGGCGTTTTTTTGGCGCAGGCGTTTTTTTGGGCATTTTTTGGGGGTCTTTGGAGGCAGGCAAAACATCTGAACTTCTGTATAGGGGTATATATACACACACACTTATATGTATTTATACACATACACATATATAGGTGTTATAGGAGCGGAGACATATGCCTGTTAATTATTTCATTAGCGCAAGCATAGTGTTCTACTATTTTCACACCTATATGTGTGTATGTGTATAAATACATATAAGTGTGTGTATATATACCGCTATACAGAAGTTCGGATGTTTTGCCTGCCTCCAAAGACCCACAAAAAATGCCCAAAAAAAACGCCTGCAATAACACACCTGGGCGGTTTTTTTTTTGGCGCAGGCGTTTTTTTGGGCATTTTTTGTGGGTCAATTTTTGAGGTTGCGCAGAATTTGCAGTAATTTCACTGACTTCAATATACAGGCATCCGTACTTTTTTCCCGGTTCCTCGAAAGAGGTTACCCACGCTGGATGCTGGACAGAGCATACCGGATAGCTGTGGAAAAGAATCGTGATGACCTCCTTCATTCAGGTCAATCGGAACAGCAACCCATGGCTGATCATGACACGGCTGCCGATGCGACACCACGCACTGACAGCCGTGCCTCAGCCGTAGACATATGTGGACATACAGACAGTCGTATTCACAGACAGAAAGACAAACATAAAAATAAGAATAGGAATCATCATAAGAACAGGAATTACAATAAGGACAATGTCAAAACCTTTCCTTCTGTGACTTTATCCCTGCCCTATAGCCTTGAGTTTAATGAAATTAAAAAGATTATCCACAGTCACCTTCCAATTTTAAAAACGGATGAAATTTGCGCCAACATTTTGAGTGATGGGGTCAACATAGTTGCTAAAAGGGCAGTTACACTAGGAAATTCCCTGTCACCTAGTCTTTACACCTCTAAACAATATAATACATCTGCCACTTGGTTACACTGTAAAGGCAATTTTAAATGTGGCATGTCAGATTGTGTCACCTGCCCTCATATATTGCGGAGCAATAACTTTGTATCTAGCCAGAGCAATAAAATCTATGATATTTGCAAGTTCTTTAACTGCAATACACAGTATGTAATTTATCTCATTACGTGCAAGGCTTGCTCCGCACAATATGTCGGCAGAACCGCACGTAGGTTGAAAGATCGTTTTAGGGAGCATCTCAGCGATATACGCACATTAAAATCCACGAATGTTGCGCGACATTTCAACCATAAACATGAAGGTGACACCACATTGGTGCAGGTACAGGTTATCGACCACATCACCAAACCCACCAGAGGTGGGGATGTGTTTCGACTCCTCTGCAAAAAAGAAGTTCTGTGGATTTTTAGGCTCCATACTCGGATACCACATGGATGGAATTGGGAATGGGATGTCACTCATTTTTATGAGTGACATTTCCTCTCATTCCCTTTCTTCCTTCCTTTGTCCTCCCCCTCCCCTCCCCCTCCTTTTGGCTACTCCTTTTCACTTACAGTCACAATTGTCCCGTATGCTGATCCACACGTGTATTCATTTACACCTGTGCATTACATACGGACCAATTTGGTCCCTTACATCTCCCTCCACTCCTTTCCTTATAGTTACATTGTCGATATGTATCGGTCTATGTGGATACTTGAGATAATATTGTTTACTTACTTGGTGAGCTTTGTTAATGTGTCACAATGTCCCTCCTTTGAGAGATTTGTAATTAGAGTCTTGTCCCCCTCCAGTTTTGTATGGATATATTGCATAGGTCTCTTTTATATACATGTGTCCTCCATACAATTCTATTTGTATGCATTTTTTTTTTTCTTAACCACCTTTATTAAGTTTTAAAGTATTATATGGCTCTATTTTGATGCTCATTCCCATTCCGTACTTCTTACTTGTATTTTTGCACATATTTGTCTACTTTTACATTTTTTATGTGTTCCAATTCCTCCTTTTTATTCATTGATTTTTATCGTTTTTTAATCGGTTTTTCTGCATCTATTTTTTCCAAGTGCCCCCTCTGAACCTTACTCATAAAGTCTCCTAACATACGTCAGAATAAAGAAAAAAATCACAATCCCTTTTTTTCACATATAGAGTTGGTGGACCTTCTCGTCCAACATCCCTCTCAAAATAATAAATAATAATAATAAAAAAAATTCTTTCCTTTCCTCTCTCAACAAACAACTCCTCCGGTTCATATTGTTTTTATATTTTTTATATTTATTGTTTTTATATACAATTTTAAAATCAAACCTTCACATGGAATAGCCTTCTTCCTCGTTTCAACACACACTAGAATTTCCACTATATGCACATAAAGAGGCAATATATCCGTGTGTATATATACAATGGGTTTTTACATAAAGAAGGAAGAGTGTGATTACCCTTTAACCTCCGGGGATATAGAAACTGCAAGATGTTGAAACATAAAGAATTCCATTTTCCATTTTCAATTTTTAATTTTTCTTTTATATTTTTTTCCCTTTTAAATATTAATAAAGTACAAACATTTTTTCTTTTTACAAAAATAAAGTTTTTTGCTTCACTACTATTGATAAAAAATCCGTGTAGGTATCCGGTGAAAGCTGCTTTGACATGATGTGAAATATAGCAGCCGCATGTAAAAATTACATGACATGTCTGATCTGCCGTGCGTAATCATCCTGTGTAGCGGGTTAGCAAGATGGCGCATGTCCGGCAGTTCAATGGAGCACCAAGATGGCCGCGGGAAGCCGTGCGGTTGCCATGACATCGGCTGACTATAAAGATTCCGGGAGTACGCTATGGTGACGCCGCTCCAGCAGACGTCCTCTGACGAAACGCGTAGGGCGGGTCCATTGCGTCATTGCGTCACTTCCGGTCTCGGACTTTGCAGCCGTGGAACGCGGAAGCCTCCCGGCGTTGTTCTACACTGATCCGAGGCAGCTTCACCGTGAGTCGATATTACTATCTGTATTGGCACATTGTTATATACTACTTTATGGGGCTCCCCTCTCCTTTCTTTTTGTGAGATCACCAGCTGGTGCCTTGCTGGATTAAGAGAGGAACCCCAGGATCTACCTCTGTGGACCACTCTATTGGATCAGGTCGTATATACTACACCTAGTGGTCACTGAGGGTAAAACAGCACTATCACCTCTGAGGAATATCTCACTCCAGGATTTTATTTGTTTATATATTTTCACCACTTCACTATCAGGGATTTGCATCCATATGTTTAAATCAGCAGTGCACTGTATCACTTTATTGGAATAAACCCACTATAACACTTGTTCACTTGTGGCACAATTATTATTTGCAGTTAAAATTCACCATACATTGACAGATTACATCAGTTGTTTCACCGACACGGAATTGTGTGTTTTTTTAACCTTTTGAGAATTTAATTAATATTTATATTTTAGATTATTTGGTATCACCCCCTTTTTAAAGGGGTTTCTCTGCACATTATCGCACCTTTATCAGCACTTCATTAATTTTTAGGTAGCGCCGTCTCAACCCCTCTGCACATTCACTCTATTCTTAACCCTTTGGGGTTTGGTTGTTGGCTGCTTACACCTATCTACCCACTCTTCACTGTTCTACCTCATACTCCATAGCGCTGGTCACCTTTGCTCTTTATATTTCTCTGGTGTGAGTAGTTTTTCCATCCATTTTTGTGGTTAAAAAAAAAAAAAAAGAAAAAACTTTTCAAAATAAACTTTCAAAAAAAATTTTCTTTAAACTGCTTTGCTCCATATGTAATTATGTTTTGAGGAGATTACTTCCAACTTGACCTTTTTTATATTCTCTATGGATTTTCATTGATCATCATCTTTTTAATATTGATGACATGTGATTCAGAGGATAATTTTGGATAACAACATTCTACTAAGATATATCATTCCTCACATTCCCATGACATACACACATATAATCTTTATTGCACCTATATTGATCATATATGGTTGTATTTTACCACTTTGGCAATATGTGTACATATATATCTTCACTATTACTGCATATTTACTTATATATATATATCAACATATTAGTTTTTTTTAAAAGTTTTTCATTTTTATTCTTTAACAATTTTCATTATCATTGTTCACATTTACATACTCACATATGTTCACACATATACATATATAATTTTCATTCATTTTTACACATTTTTTTATTCATTTTTTTACACTTTGTGTCCGATCACTTTCCCTCACATACATGTAACGATTCTTCACCAATTTTGGTTTATATTTTTTGTTTATATTTTATTTTTGCTAAAGTCTGGGATTATGTTTATGTTTATATGCATTTCAATATGCATATATCCATATAGCCTGTGTTTTGAGAGTAACCATGGATGCACTTATGTTTTTAAATTGGTTTTTGTCTATAACTATTAGATTGGTATCATTTTTTCCCATTTGGGATTTTATGTGCAATCAGAATGTCTTCACTGGTCATTGCAAACAGCTTGTTTGAACCATCCACTCATGTGTTTCACATGTGTTTTCTATATCCTTAATTGATGGCTCTCTTACAAATACTTTGCGGCTCTTTGCAATTTGTCAGTATGGTTATGAGTAAGCGACTGGTAATGTCGTGAAACGCGTCAACCTTGTCTGCTTGTACACTGTCTGTCATCTGATTTTATTGGAACAATAAAGGAAACATCTTTGATTTCAAGAAATATCTTCACCAGAGTGCGGTCAATTTTCCTACATTTTGCAAGCTTCCGGATTACGGCTCCGACCTGCACCAGGTTATCAGACATACACCTGAGCGGCTACGCTTTCCTGCTTCCATATTGAAAACTGGCTAATCTCACAGGTCTTTGGGCATTCCTCTTCTGGTTAGCCCCTTGATAAAAGGAAAAATATGTATATAATACCGCGCTATCTTAAAATGAGCTGCTAGCACCAACAACTGACAAAAGGTTGTAAGGAAAACATAAAAAAGGGGAGTGCAGCGCTAAAGGTAGTGAAGTGAGAAGATTCACATCTATATGACAAAAGACCAAATGAAGTCTCATGCAAAATTATCAACAATGACATGTGGATAAATCAAGTAAACATCGCCAAAAGAGATGCGAAAAAGGTTAAACAAAATGAAGAAAATCCCATATAATGAGTGTGGAATAAAAGTCCCATACGAAAAATATAAAAAAAAAGAATAAAAAAATGAATGAACAAAAGTCCCATATAGCAAGTGAATGCCAATAAAAAATAAGTCCACAACAATAGTGATTGTATGATGGTAGGAGTAATATTCTGATGCTGTCACCAAATGGATTGAATATGCTCTTACCAAAACATGTGGACCTAAAATGCCATAAAGCATATAGGACAAAACAGTATAAATACTGTAATCCACGTGAATGGGATATGAAGCCCAATAATGAATGATCCCAGTTAGTTGTAGATGTCACTCAAGAGTACAAAATGCGCTTACCGAATCGCATAGACCTGTGTTGCCATATAGCAAACAGGTCAAGTAGGCTTGGCAGAAAAAATCTCCAGATAACAGTGAGCTTGATGTTATTAGCAGATGTATCCGTGTATTCTCAATCCAAGGGAAGGAGGAGAGATGAATCCCTCATTCATCAAGGCCATGTGAATAAACAAAAAAAAAAAAAGAACATAGTGTAATAATATTTTATTATTTTATTTTATTAAATATTTTATTATATCTTTTCATGTGACAACACTGAAGAAATTACACTTTGCTACAATGTAAAGTAGTGAGTGTACAGCTTGTATAATAGTGTAAGTTTGCTGTCCCCTCAAAATAACACCACACAGCCATTAATGTCTAAACCGCTGGTAACAAAAGTGAGTACACCCCTAATTGAAAATGTCCAAATTGGGCCCAATTAGCCATTTCACCTTCCCGGTGTCATGTGACTCATTAGTGTTACAAGGTCTGAGGTGTGAATGGGGAGCAGGTGTGTTAAATTTGGTGTTAACGCTCTCACTATCTCATACTGGTCACTGGAAGTTCAACATGGCACCTCATGGCGAAGAACTCTCTAAGGATATGGAAAAAAATTATTGTTGCTCTACATAAAGATGGCCTAGACTACAAGAAGATTGCCAAGACCCTGAAACTGAGCTGCAGCACGGTGGCCAAGACCATACAGCGGTTTAACAGGACAGGTTCCACTTAGAACAGGCCTCGCCATGGTCGACCAAAGAAGTTGAGTGCACGTGCTCAGCATCATATCCAGAGGTTGTCTTTGGAAAATAGACGTATGAGTGCTGCCAGCATTGTTGCATTGTTTGAATGGGTGGGGGGGTCAGTCTGTCAGTGCTCAGACCATATGCTGCACACTGCATCAAACTGGTCTGCATGGCTGTTGTCCCAGAAAGAAGCCTCTTCTAAAGATGATGCACAAAAAAGCCCGCAAACAGTTTGCTGAAGACAAGTAGACTAAGAACATGGATTACTGGAACCATGTCCTGTGGTCTGATGAGACCAAGATAAACTTATTTGGTTCAGATCATGTCAAGTGTGTGTGGTGGCAACCAGGTGAGGAATACTACAAAGACAAGTGTATGAGTAATGTGAATTCAAATTACACTAGTGCCAAAAAGAACCGATTAATAAAAAATAGAACTGCCGCTGCTTCAAGCCCCCACAGGTCAAAGAGTGTGTTTATTATTCTTATTATTATTATACAGGATTTATATAGCACCAACAGTTTGGGCAGCGCTTTACAGTGTGGGGGAAGACAATACAGTTATAGTACAATTCAATACAGGAGGAATCAGAGTTTAGATAAATTGCAATGTGCAATCAGCAGCGCAAGTTAAAAAAAAACAGTGTATAACATATCAGACATGTTACAATCTACTATCAATAATAAAATTGCTCAAGTGTTTATAAAAATATAAATATATAAGAATATATGAAAATATACATAAAAATTATTGTGCAAATTCAGTCCAAGAAAGTTCGACAAATGCTGTGTGTTGGCTCCTTTAAAATTCCACCAAGTGAATACACTCTTCCAAAGTGCAAAGTGCAGTCTTTTCAGCAATAATTTTTATATAGATGTAGCCAGGTGAAGAAATCCATTCCGGCATAATTAAGGCTGATGTACTATCTCTTTAACACCTAGATCTCAGTCAGGAGGTTGGTGTGTTGAATTGTGGGAAATGTAGTCCTGGAACAGTGAATAATGGACAGCGGATTGATTGGAAGGATACTCCCATGGATGTGTGGGTTCCGCAGGGACTGATAGGAGAGTCTGTAAATTGGGAGCGGGACCAACGGTTCGCTCTCTTACCTCGAGGACAGCGTGCTGTGCGGACAGGAAGAAAGAGCTGCTGCGGAGCGCAGGAAAGGAGAGGCCGCGGGCCTAGCGGGAGACACCTTAAAGAGGTGGCGTGTGTCACAGGGAAAGGTAACAGACTAAAAGCAGAGATACCGGAGAGAGAGGCAGCGGGTGTTATCAGAGGTACTAACCGGCCTGGTGTGGAGGACTGCTGAGCAAAGACACCTACGGATTGGGTGAGAGACATCTGATATATCTGATGCTGTAGCTGACAAATACAGTACCAGGACAGGCCTGTGACGCAGTACATATACAGAGGGAACTTTCTTGCTGTATAACGGTTGCCATGGGACACTGCAGTTTGTAATAGTGCGTGGCGGACCAGCAGGCCTTAATTGAACACACCAGCTTTTAGACTGAATACATCCTAGACAGAGCTTGAATAGTAATATCTCCTTTGATTTATTGGATTACAAATATTTACCTTTCTGACACTGGATTACAAATATCATTCTTGGAATGATTAAAGAGCTTCACTGCCAGTGAAGATAAGCAAGGCCTTGCCCAGAAGGACACTCATACAATCCATATGAAAGGGGGCCCCTCTCTATTAGGTTATATTGCATTATAGAGTTAGAGCAGTTGAGCTGGATCATATTGCATTAATTATTCTGCAAAATGCTAATAATATCTGTTTATATCCGTTTGGTCACTCTCACATTTTTGAAGAAGGAATAATCTATTGAGGTACTAACAAATATATTGTTCTTCATTCAATTTATACATATTTATATATTTGCAACTGTTTATCTGTGACTCTGAGTCTTGAGCCCTATGTGATATTTGGGTTTTAGGACTCAGAGACTCAGCTTGGTTACCTTTGCCTATCCTGTTTGTTTGTGTTAAACTCACAATTGTTCCCTTTTCTGCTAAAAGACAGTAAAACTGATCTTTCTTCATTGAACCTTTGTTATTGACTTTTTACTCATTATAATGGGACCTATAGTGTCATTCGGGTCAGAAGGGACTCAGGGTCTAGGAAGTGAGGAGGACCTGAACACACTCAGCAACCACTGTGTCGGCAGTGCTTCATATATTTTCATATATTCTTATACATTTATATTTTTATTGCACTTGAGCACTTTTATTATTGATAGATTATGTTCACCTAAGATTGTAACATGTCTGATACGTTTTTTTTTTTAACTTGCGCTGCTGATTGCACATTGCAATTTATCTATACACAAATACAAGTGTGTCTTGCCTACAGTTAAGCATGGTGGTGGGAGTGTCATGGTCTGGGGCTGCATGAGTGCTGCCGGCACTGGGGAGCTACAGTTCATTGAGGGAACCATGAATGCCAACATGTACTGTGACATACTGAAGCAGAGCATGATCCCCTCCCTTTGAAAACTGGGCCGCAGGGCAGTATTTCAACATAATAAGGACCCCAAACACACCTCCAAGACAACCACTGTCTTGCTAAAGAAGTTGAGGGTAAAGGTTATGGACTGGCCAAGCATGTCTCCAGACCTAAACCCTATTGAGGATCCTCAAACGGAAGGTGGAGGAGCGAAAGGTCTCTAACATCCACCAGCTCAGTGATGTCATCATGGAGGAGTGGAAGAGGACTCTAGTGGCAACCTGTGAAGCTCTGGTGAACTCTGTACCCAAGAGGGTTAACACAGTGCTGGAAAATTATGGTGGCCACACAAAATATTGACACTTTGGGCCCAATTTGGACATTTGGACATTTTCAATTAGGGGTGTACTCACTTTTGTTGCCAGCGGTTTAGACATTAATGGCTGTGTGTTGAGTTATTTTGAGGGGACAGAAAATTTACACTGTTAGGGCTCTTTCACATGGGCGATCCGATCAGATCTGCCTGTCAGTTTTTTAGGCGGATCTGATCGGATCCTCCATGCAGCTCTATGGGGCAGCGGATGTCAGCGGAGGCACCTCCGCTGACACGCGCTGCCTTCCGTATCCGATCCTGTCTGTGAAATCCGTTCAGGGATCGGATCGGATCGGATGAAAGCGGACAGACGGTCCGCTCTCATCCGATCCCCCATAGAGAGCAGCGGGAGCTGTGACACCTCCCTCTCCGCACTGCAAGCGGAGACGGAGCTGTAATCCGCCGGCTCAGCGGGGATCGGCGGATCGATCCCTGATGAGCAGCACGGATCCTCCTACGGAGGCGGACCGTGTGAAAGAGCCCTTATACAAGCTGTACACTCGCTACTTTACATTGTAGCAAAGTGTCATTTCTTCAGTGTTGTCACATGAAAAGTTATAATAAAATATTTACAAAAATGTGAGGGGTGTACTCACTTTTGTGAGATACTGTATGTTACAATTTGCAACAGTTTTTACACTGCAACTGAGTAGTGGTCTCAAATGATGCAACAAGATTGCTTAATGACCCCTATGATGCAAATGCATGATCACACAACCACATTGTTACAAATCACAGCTGCTGAAGATGTGAGTGACTATATTTTTCAGCTGAAAGGATATATTCATTTCAGGTGTTAGATTTAATCAGCTAGAGTGTACATAGAAACAAGTGTGGTCTTTGTCCTCTCTCTCTGATCTGTGCTGCATTATTTGTTACCATGGTAATTGTAACATAGCCTAATAAGTCTATGTTGCAACTAAAAATATATGAACATGAAAACATCCATTCTACAGATTTGGCATCAGCATCATATAAAGAGTCAGCAAAGATATGAATGAAGCAATAGAATACCAATAATGCACTCAAACATGTCAAGATATAGGACAAAACAGATCCTTGTCATAAGAAGTGTCTACATCAATGTTTTAATGTGCCACTGCCAGTATTTCCTTTACATTAAAGCAAAGCTCCACCCAAAAGGGGAAGCTCCACTTGATTGCTTTCTCCCACCCCTTCTGCTGCCACATTTGGCACCTTTCAGGGGGGGAGCGGGTACCTGTTTTTTGACAGGTACCCATCCCCACTTCCAGGTGACCTCACCGCGATGAGGTCATCTGGAAGTTCAATCCCTCTTCTCCTTCCCCCACCACCAGGACATTCACAAAGCACAGCATGCTTTGCGCATGCGCAGTAGGGAACCGGCTGTGAAGCCACATGGCTTCACTCCCAGTTTCCCTTATAAGCAATGGTGGTGGCAGCACCTGAAAGCTGATTGAAATATCGGCTGGGGTGCCGGCATCGCAGGATCCCTGGACAGGTAAGTGTTCTAATATTATAAGTTTGCCACTACAGTATTTGTTTTTTTGGTGGCTGGGCTCTGTTTCAAGGTGGACTCTACAGACCCTTAGGCCCCTTTCACACTGGCACCATCTGTGAACAGTTTCAATGCTAAAATGGAGCTTAGCGGAACAGATGTCACCTTCATAACAAATATTGGGATAGAAAAAGACGGGGCTTTGCGGGCCAGTGGGAGTAGAAGGATCAAAAAGTAGAACCAAATGTAAAATCAAAATACATTTTATTAATTTATCAAAATAAATAAAAAACAAGCATGGGTTACCATGCATGTATGGTGACAAACAAGTACAACATACAATTGTTAAAAATATATAGTGTCACTGTAATTATAGAAACATATCCCACAAGGGGTTAGAAGCGGAAAAACCAAAGCCTGTGTAGGTGGAAGATGGGTCTCAAGCTGGATTCGGTCACGGTAGGTCCCCAGCAAGCCGACGCGTTTCGCTTAAGGCTTCCTCAGTTTTTTTGGTGGCTGGGCTCTGCTTCAAGGTGGACTCTACAGACCCTTAGGCCCCTTTCACACTGGCACCATCTGTGAACAGTTTCAATGCTAAAATGGAGCTTAGCGGAACAGATGTCACCTTCTGTAACCCATGTTAGATCCAAGGTTGTAAATATTTTGTTTTCTTGGGGGGAGGGGGTTGAGCATTGGAGGGAGCGGAGGACTATTGGGCAGCATAAGCAGCACATTGTAGTGAATTGTAGATGTGGCAAAATTGCGTGGGAGGAGACAGTGGGAGGGGCACAAAAATTTAGCCCACTTGCTGTGTACACACATACCACTGCTCTTGTACCCCCAACAAATATGCTTTATTTACACATTACACATTCTAAAATACACCTTCAAACCTCAGCATGATCACAAATGTAGAAATTGATACTCATCCTCTCTATATGATTTTTTTCACACCAACCTTCTTTGAAAAATAACTTTGTTAACATAGTCAGTGACTGCTTAGCAGATAGCAACAGTTGTACAATTCAAATAGTGTAGTGGTCAAGTGTTTATGTACTTAGAGTGCAGTGGTCAGGAGTATGTCATATGTAGCCCAACGTACAGAGTGCAGTAATCAGAAGAACAATGCATACTATATACAGTATATATTGTGCAGGACTCAGGAGTGCATACAGCACAGAGTGCAGGAAATTAGGATTTTCCTCAGTACAGATCTCCTTCCTTCACCTTTCTAGTACAGCTCTTCCCCCTCCATAACAAATCATTAGATTGCCTTCCACTGACTGTCTTTCCCTTAGATCCGACAGGTGGCAGGAGCTGCTCCTGCGTCAGATGCTCAGCAACAAACAAAATGGCCCCTACCCCCACCTATAACTGACCTTCACAGCAAGGAGCACATGGAAGGGCAAAGCATGCAAGTAAAAAACAGAATAATTCCCAGGTCAACTCACCAACCAGTTTGCTTACCAATCAAATAACCTGTCTAGCAGTATGCATTAAAAACAGGGGTTTAGTTAGCATGCATTTGCAAATGCATGGGTGAGTTGCTGGGCCACTTCAAGGAACCCTATATTACCTGCAGTCCTAACTCCTGTAAATTTATGAGAGCCTCCACAGGGGAAGCACATGCATTCTAATGGATAGATAGGGGGCAGATGGGCCTGGGGGTAGCCCAACCCTCCTTAAAGGCTACCTCCAGGCCCACCTGCCCCCTATCTATCCATTAGAATGCCTGTGCTTCCACTGTGGAGTCCCTCATTGATTTACAGGAGCTAGGACTGCAGGTAAGAATGCCGTGAAGTGGCCCTGCAGCTTACGCATGCATTTGCAAATGTGTACTAACTGAACCCCTGATTTTAATGCATGCTGTTAGACAAGTTAATTTGGTTGGTAAGCAGACTGGTTGGTGATACGAGCTGGAAATTTTTAAGTTTTTTTCTTCAGATGCTTAGTGGCTGTCAGCAATAGCTGTCTGCAGATGCGTTGGGGGGTAATTTGGATCCCCTAGCCCCCCCTTATATCTATGCCCCTGATTAGATCTATGGGCAGCTGGATGTAAACAGACATTTAGGTCTTAAAATACAGAAATGTACTCAGCCCTTTTTGTTTTTTTTAGATCTTGACAGGCTCTGAGGTAATCTGATGTAAATGGATGCAAGTCCGTTTACATACAACTACCTATAGACTAACATGGAACTTTCAGATCTGTTTGAAAAACTGTGAAAGAGGCCTTAAGAGTTCTATGCAGAACTTTCTTGTGGGAAGAATACTTGCTCAAGTGTCAACTGTCAGCAGCAGATAATATGCCTACAATGCCGATAAAGTACACATGGGCTTGCATGTATTCTAGTGGTTATTTTGGAAAGAATAAGATTCTAACTGGTTGCTGGGTGCACAAAATTAAATGGAATAGAATGTGTAGTATTTATGCAGGTTTTGATTGTAGTATGAAGTTGAGAAAAGTTTGGGAATCACTGATCTATATGAATTTATTATGCAACAGCAGTGTTATACAGCAAAGTACAGTATAACCTTAAGAAAAGGGGAGGGGGTTTAAAACCACCCACGTGACCGCGCCTAGGATTTGTGTGGTGAAAAATATATATTCTAAGAATTATGAAATTAAATAAATTAAATAATTATTTGGTAATTATTAAATAGAGCAGCTAGTCGAAAACACAAAGTGTTAGTGCATATAAACCAAAGAAAGACAGCGCTCAATATTGACTGTGCATAACATAACCACAGATCATAAATATAAATATAAGTGTGAATTGGGTTGCCCCAAAACAATTCAATATAGATGTGCAAAAAGTGCTAGGGCAAATCTTTTAACAAAGGAATTTTTAAGCAACTGATTAAAATGATGAGCACCAACCTAACAGCGCCTAAATTTTATATAAAAACACAAATATCAAATATAAAATTCAATATAAAGTTCAATATAAAGTGACTAGTGCAGTTTAAAATATATTGCAGCTTAAAGTCCTTCCAAAATGTGCAAGTGCGATTCGTGCAGCAAAATCAATGAAGGTGACTGTAGTGCTCAATATGCAGGAAGATGCATCCTTAGACACATTCAGATAGAAGGAATCCGCCACCAGGTGTCCTACTCACTTACCAGATGCCCCTTGGGGTCTCGCATAGGTAGTGGTAACTCCAGGGAATCTCCGGTATCTAGCCCGACTTTCGTCTCCCCTAGGAATTCTATGGCTGCAGCATCTCTGATGCTGCACCTGTTCACCTGTCTCTAAGACTGAGAACTCAGCATTTTTCTATATCGTCCCAGCCTATTGTGCATAGCTCAGTCTAATTGGAGTATCCCACTCATCCCTTCTCCTACCCAAGTTCCTAGTAAAACATAAAAACCAAAGAAACTGGACTGGTCCTTGTCTGAGGTAAAAACACTTGGAAACATGTCAGAATGTTCTACTGTTGCTAATGGTAACAAAGGGGAACCCACACACAGCAGTTCCCATGGGAGCAGTGCTACAGTTACATTTAATGAAGATACAACATTTAGCAAATCACATGGTTGATGATTAAAAGAGGCACATCTAACTATGCAGTAATCCGTGGTAAAGCTGTCCACATAGACCATCCTCCACACCACCATTGATGTCCTCCTTTTCATGCTGCGCTCCACGAGTGCTTCAAGCCTCGCTTTTAGATCGCTCTACTGCGGGGTAGTCTTCCCAGTCACGATTGCAGACTGACAACGTTGAGAGCCAGCAGTGTGGAGTATGTTGTATGTTGAACCTTCATTAAATGTAACCATATTGCTACACTTAGAGGCGCCTCTCTTCTCTTTTATACCCCATACTAATAATGGGGGATTTTAACTACCCAAACATTGACTGGAGTAATAGCACTGCTGGAACAGTTAAAGGGCAAACATTTATAAACCTATTACAAGACAATTTTATGGTGCAGTTTATTGAGGCCCCCACTAGAAATTATGCTCTGTTGGACCTGGTAAACTCAAACCATGCAGAGCTTATTAACCCCCCTGGCGGTAACCCCTAGCGTGATTCGGGGTGGATTTTTCATACCAGGATCGGTAACCCCGAGTCACGCTCGGGGTAGATGTGCAGAGAGCGCAGCGGTGTTCTCTTACCTTCTCCTGGCGATCCAGCGATGATCTCTCATTGCTGTAACCGCCAGCCGAGATCCCCGCCGCTCTCCGTCGGTCTCCGTCGGTCTGATCACTTCCTAGTTCCGTTCCCTGCAGCAGCAATGCTGCATGGGAGCGGAACTAGGGAGGGAATTTTAAAAAAAAAGTTGCACAAAACACAAACACATTACACATTTTATATTATATATATTATATGCATATATATATATATATATATATATATATATATATATATGTATATATATATATATATATATATATATATGCATATATGTATATATATATGTATATATATATATATGTATATATGTGTATATATGTATATATATATATATATATATGCACACACACACATATATTTACCTATATACACATATATATATATATATATATATATATATATATATATATAAATTATATTATTGATTCGATTATAATTCATGCGTATATATATATATAATATATAACGCATGAATTATAATCTAATCAATAATATAATTTTATTATATATATTATATATTTTATAATAAAATTATATTATTGATTCGATTATAATTCATGCGTTTGTGTTTCAAATTTATCACATCTGGGATGTCTACTAGAGTCTTGTTTTGGTCAGGTTTAAGTCAGTAATTACTAAGAATTGTAGGCTTATAATACATAACGCCAAATTTCCATGAAAAGAATTGTACCGCTTTTGGTACAGAATTCCTGACAGAATCATACCGCCAGGGAGGTTAATAATGTTCATATAAAAGAACATCTGGGTAGCAGTGACCATAATCTGATTTCATTTAATGTTAGCTGTAAGCAAAAAACGCATACAGGAAATACAAAAACCCTTAACTTTAAGATTTTCTTAAAAAAAAAAAAAAAAAAAAGAGATTTTTTGATTTTTACTTTGGATTTCAGATCTGGGGGGTCTAAAAAAGTGTACATGTGAAGTTTCAGCTCTGTAGCATGTCCAGAACCATAAAAAAAAAGATTGTTTGTATTAGAAAACTTTAAGCACAGGAATATGGCTTCTCTGCTGTAACACCTTGCCGGTTTAATAGAAGGCATTTTTTTGGGTTCTTTGCAGTCAGGAAAAACATCTGAACTTGTGTATAGTGGTACTGTGCACAAGTTCAGATGTTTTGCCTGCCTCCAAAACCCCCCAAAAAATGCCAGCAAAAACACACCTGGGCATTTTTTTTTTTTGACGCTAGCGTTTTTTTGGCATTTTTTGGGGTTCTTTTGAGGCAGGCAAAACATATGAACATGTGTATAGGGGGTATATATAGGCATATATTTCTGAATATATACCCCTAGACATATATAGGTGTGATAGTAGCAGAAATATATTACTGTAAATGATTTCATTAGCGCAAGCATTTATTTCTGCTACTATCACACCTATATATGTCTAGGGGTATATATTCAGACATATATGTCTATATATACCCCCTATACACATGTTCAGATGTCATGTCTGACATCAAACATGTCCTCAAAAAAGCACTGGCAGTGGCAGCCCCTGCAGCATAAAAAATGCTTGCTGGTGAGAAGCCATAATCCTGTCCCGAAGCAACTCAGAGAAATGATCATTTCTCTATAGCGGTCACCCTGCTATGGAAGGGTTTTGTCACCCTGCCATAGCAGTCACTGCCAGTTAACCCTACACTACACTACGGTCCCCTGACACTTAACACTTTCCCTACAGAAAATAAATTTTTGAAGCTAACTTAAGTGTAAAGGAGCACTCTAACTACACTAGATATCCCTTTCCTCACACTAAAAATAGCTAAATGACACTTTTAAAGTAAAATTAACAGAACTGCTTCCACTCTCTTCCATGTCCAGTATAACAATGCTGGGAATATGGCGGGGGCGATCTTATATACTGGGGGGCGTATTCACTAATGATTGGTCTAGGGACCCCCTAGTCACTCCAATCACATTCCTAGCATTCTCCTGCCCCCTCAATTGGCTTTTGCTAATGGTTCTGGTCCAATCACGGGCTTTTAAAGCCCATTTCCTGAAGCATTGCATTTTGGGCGGTTCTGGTTGCCGAATTCCGAACTTTTTGGGCAAAAAGTTCTAAATTCGGCCGAACCTCGAACACCCAATGTTCGGGCCGAACCGATGGTGGACCCGAACCGTTCGATCATCCCTACTCATGACCATAATGAGGATGGTATTGACACAGGCCCAAATGATCCACAATGGCTCAAAAGTGATATGGTACAGAAATATTTAGACATATGGGTGGCATGGACCAGATGGCATCCACCCACACATCCTAAAAGAATTGAGCGCTGTAATTTCAAAGCCTTTGTTTCTAATTTTTAGGGATTATTTAAGGACTGGAATAGTACCACTAGATTGGCGTAGGGCCAATGTGTGCCTATATTTAAAAAGGGTTTAAAGTCTTTGCCAAGTAACTATATATTTGTTAGTTTAACTTCTATAGTCGAGAAGATACTGGAGAATTTAACCACTTCCATACAGAGCAGTTAGACCCCCTTCCTTCCCAGACCAATTTTCAGCTTTCAGCACTCTCACACTTTGAATGACAATTGCTCAGTCATGCTACACTGTAACCAAACAAAATTTTTATCATTTTTTTCACACAAATAGAGCTTTCTTTTGGTGGTATTTGATCACAACTGGGTTTTTTTTTTTCGTGATATAAGCAAAGAAAGAGCAAAAATTTTGAAAAAAAAACACTTTTTTTTAGTTTCTATTATACAATTTTGCAAAAAATTAATTTTTCTTCATACATTTGGGCCAAAATTTATACTGCTACATATCTCTGGTAAAATTAACCCAAATTAGTGTATATTATTTAGTCTGTGTGAAAGTTATTGAGTCTAGAAGCGATGGTACCAATTACTGAAAATTGATCACACCAGATGTACTGACTGCCTATCTCCTTTCTTGAGGCCCTGAAATGTCAGGACAGTACAAATACCCCCCAAATGACCCCTTTTTGTAAAGTAGACAGTCCAAGGTATTTAGTAAGAGGCATGGTGAGTTTTTTGAAGTTATAATTTTTTCCCACAATTCTTGGGAAAATGAAGAAAAAAAAATGTTTTTCTTTTTTTTCCCCAAAACGTTGTCAATTTATAAGCTATTTCTAACACATAGCATGTACACAGCAAAAATGACACCCCAAAATTCATTATGTTACTCCTTCTGAGTATGGTGATACCACATGTGTGAGCCTTTTACACAGCCTGGCCACAAAAAGAGACTCCACGTCCAAATAGCACCATAAGGCGTTTTAGGAGCATAAATACACATAAAACTTTCTTACTACCCATCACACTTTTCAAGGCCCTAGAGCACCAATACAATGGAAAAGTCCACAAAATTACCCCATTTTGGAAAGCAAACACTCCAACGTATATTCTATGAGGCATTATGGGTCCTTTGAACATGTCATTTTTTTCCACAAGTTTTTGGAAAATGTGGGAAAAAAATAAAAACTTTTTTTTTTTACACAAAGTTGTCAATTTATAGGATATTCCTAACACATAGCATGTACACAGCAAAAATGACACCCCAAAATACATTCTGCCACTCCTCCTGAGTATGGCAATACCACATGTGTGAGACTTTTTCTCAGCCTAGCCATATAGAGGGGCCTAACATCCAAGGCCCATCATCATGAATCCTAGCCACTTGCCTAGGCCTATTTTTGACATTTGGTGTTTACAAGCTAAAATCAGTTGTTTTGCTAGAAAACTGCTTAGAACCCCCAAACATTATATATATTTTTTTTAGCAGAGACCCTAGAGATTAAAGTGGAGATTATTGCAATATTTTTTATCACACCGTATTTGCGCAGCGGTCTTCCAAACGCAATTTTTTTGGAAAAAATTCACTTTTTTTAATTAAAAAATAAGAAACCAGTAAAGTTAGCCCAATTTTTTTCCATAATGTGAAAGATAATGTTACGCCGAGTAAATAGATACCCAACATGTCATGTTTCAAAATTGCGCACGCTCACGGAATGGCGACAAACTTTGGTACTTAAAAATCCCCATAGGCGACAATTTAAAAATTTCTACAGGTTGCCATCTTTGAGTTACAGAGGAGGTCTAGGGCTCAAATTATTCCCCTTGCTCTAACGATCGCGGCGATACCTCACATGTGTGGTTTGAACACCATTTACATATGTGGGCGGGGTTTCCACATGCGTCGCTTCTGCGCGCGAGCTAACGGACACAGGGCGCTTTAATTTTTTTTTTTTTTTTTTTTTACTATTTATTTTATTTATTATTTTTTATTTTTACACCGTTTAACAAAAAAAAAAAAATTGATCATTTTTATTTCTATTACAAGAAATGTAAACATTACTAGTAATAGAAAAAGGCACGACAGGACCTCTTTTTGTGAGATCTGGGGTCAAAAAGTCCTCAGATCTCACAAGTACACTAAAAGATAGAAAAAAAAAAAAATTACTATATAAAATGAAAAAAAAAAAAAAAAGGACATTTAAACCGGTTGCTAGGCAACAACATTTTCCGTAGCTCCGGTCCTCCAAGACCATAGAGTCAAGTGAGGGCAAGCTTGCCCTCACTCGACATCCTGTCTGTGAGGATCCGGGACCGGATTGTTTTCCCCGCTGCCGGCGGGTCCGGTAAGCGGGGAAAAGGACCGGACGCGGCGGGAGGGTGAACCCACGGCGAATCCGCCGCTGGGACCACCCTTATCGGAAAGCCAACCGTCCACCGTTTAAAAAAATACCAGGGTTATGGCAGCTATCTGCTGCCATAACACCGGTATTTAGGTTTAAACGGACGACGTATATAAACCTTTTTGGACTTGGACATGGTGGCTGTATGAAGGGTGACAGGTACTCGGGTACTTTGTTGGGCAGGTGACAGGCAGGTGACAGGTACTCTGGTACTGATGAGCAGGTGGCAGGTACTCGGGTACTCCGATAGGCAGGTGACAGGTACTCGGGTACTCTGATGGGCAGGTGACAGGCAGGTGATAGGTACTGATGAGTAGTACTGATACTGATAGGTGATACTGTACTGATGGGTACTGATGATCAGTACTGATACGTGATAGGTACTGATGAGTACTGATGAGTAGTGATGGGTACTGATGAGCAGGCGGCAAGTACTCGGGTACTTCAGGCGTCAGGTACTCTGATGAGCAGGTGGAAGGTACTCGGGTACTCTGATGGGTAGGTGACAGGTACTCAGGTACTCTGATGACGGGTACTCCGTTGACAGGTAATCAAAGTATCCGAGTACCTGTCATCAGAATACCCGAGTATCCGTCATCAGAGTACCCGAGTACCCGTCATCAGAGTACCCGAGTACCTTTCATCAGAGTACCCGAGTACCTGTCATCAGAGTACCCGAGTACCTGTCATCAGAGTATCCGAGTACCTGTCATCAGAGTACCTGCGTATCTGTCATCAGAGTACCCGAGTACCTGTCATCAGAGTACCCGAGTACCTGTCATCAGAGTATCCGAGTACCTGTCATCAGAGTACCTGCGTATCTGTCATCAGAGTACCTGAGTACCTGTCATCAGAGTACCCGAGTACCTGTCATCAGAGTACCCGAGTACCTGTCATCAGAGTACCTGCGTATCTGTCATCAGAGTACCCGAGTACCTGTCATCAGAGTACCTGCGTATCTGTCATCAGAGTACCTGAGTACCTGTCATCAGAGTACCCGAGTACCTGTCATCAGAGTACCCGAGTACCTGTCATCAGAGTACCTGCGTATCTGTCATCAGAGTACCCGAGTACCTGTCATCAGAGTACCTGCGTATCTGTCATCAGAGTACCTGAGTACCTGTCATCAGAGTACCCGAGTACCTGTCATCAGAGTACCCGAGTACCTGTCATCAGAGTACCTGCGTATCTGTCATCAGAGTACCCGAGTACCCGTCATCAGAGTACCCGAGTACCTGTCATCAGAGTACCCGAGTACCTGTCACCAGCCCATCAGAGTACCCGAGCACCTGTCATCAGAGTACTTGATGGGCTGGTGACAGGTACTCGGGTACTTTGATGGGCTAGTGACAGGTACTCTTTATTGGGGGGGGGGTCAATCAGTGTGTTTGGGGTGCACTGTATTTGGTAACTAGCTGTTACCACACTCTTTTCCTCACACAGGATCAGTGTGTGAGGAGGAGAACACGGTGACAGCTAGTTACCGTGTTCTCTGTTGACATTTGTGACCGGCTGTGATTGGACACAGCCGGTCACGTGGTAAAGAGCCAATTTCATTGGCTCTTTACCTAGATCGGGGATCGACTCTGTCCGAGGGACGAGCCTCGTCCCCGATCGCTGCTCTGCGCGCCCCCCGGGGGCGCGCATTGCAGAGAGAACGAGCGGCTCGTGCAGGAGCCGCTCATGTGATCGGCTGTGACTGACACAGCCGATCACATGGTAAACAGCCAATTTCTATTGGCTGTTTACCTTGATCAGGGATGGGCTATGTCCGAGGGACGAGCCTCACCCCCGATCGCCGCGCTGCACGCCCCCGGGGGCGCGCAGTAGCAGCTAGAGCGGGCGGACGTCATATGACGGCCGCCCGGAACGGTAAAGCCATCCTGCCGGCGTCATATTACTATGCGCCGGTATGGATGTGGTTAATAAAAGACCACATAGATGAGTTCTTGCTAGAAAAAAATATTTTAAGCAACAGACAGCATGGATTCATGAAAGACAAAAGTTGTCAAACAAACCTGATTTCTTTCTATGAGGAGGTAAGTAAAACCTTGGACAGAGGGGTGGCTGTGGATGTAGTATACTTGGATTTTGCAAAATCCTTTACACAGTTCCCCACACACGGCTGATGTGTAAGGTAAAGTCTACTGGCTTGGAAATATAGGTTTGTAAATGGATAGAAAATTGGCTAAAAGATGGAATTCAGAGAGTAGTGGTTAATGATTCTTACTCTGAATGGTCTAAGGTTATCAGTGATGTATCTCAAGGTTCAGTGTTGGGACCCTTACTTTTTATTGTCTTTATAAATTATATAGAGTCTGGGATTAAAAGTACCATTTCAGTATTTGCAGATGACACCAAGCTTTGCAGTGGAACACCTTCTTTACAGGATGTCTCCAACTTACAAGCTGACCTCAATGCACTGTTTTATTTGTCAACTATGTGGCAAATGAGGTTTAATGTTGATAAATGTAAAGTTATTCACTTGGGGGCTAAGAATAGGCATGCATCATACATAATAGGCCGAGTAGAACTGGGGGAATCCATAGCAGAGAAGGATCTGGGTGTTCTGGTAGATCATAAGCTTAATAATAGCATGCAATGCTAAGCTGCTGTTTCCAAAGCAAGCAAAGTCCTTTCTTGTATTAACAGAGACATGGACTCCAGAGAGAGAGATATCATTTTGCCCCTGTACAGATCATTAGTAAGACCTCATCTGGAATATACAGTTCAGTTTTGGGCACCAGTTCTTAAAAAGGATATCGGGAAATTGGAGTAAGTGCAGAGAAGGGCAACCAAACTGATAAGAGGCATGGAGGAGCTCAGCTATGAGAAAAGATTAGAGGAACTGAATGTATTCTCTCTTGAGAAGAGGAGATTAAGGGGGGATATGATCAACATGTATAAATACAAAAGGGGTCCATATAGTGAACTTGGTGTTGAGTTGTTCACTTTAAGGTCAACACAGAGGACAAGGGGGCACTCTTTACATCTAGAGGAAAACAGATTTCGTCTCCAAATACGGAAAGGTTTCTTCACAGTAAGAGATGTGAAATAGACTCCCTCCAGAGGTGTTTATGGCTAGCTCACTAGATTGCTTTTAAAAAGCCTGGATTCTTTCCTAGGTGTACTTTTAATAAGTGGATACTAATATTTATAAGTAAAGTTGATCCAGGGAATATCTGATTGCCTCTCGGGGATCAGGAAGGAATTTTTTTTCCCCTGCTGTAGCATATTGGATCATGCTTTGCTGGGGTTTTTTTCTTCTTCCTCTGGATCAACTGCGGGTATAGGATTGTGTATATGGGATTGTATGGTTGGGTTTTCATTACTGTTTTTTTTTTGTTTGTTTTTTATTGGTTGAGCCAGATGGACTTGTGTCTTTTTTCAACCTGACTAACTATGTAACTATGTAACTACGTAACTCTGTAGCTCCTGCTGGATTTTGCTTCTAATCCCCTTGTGAGGCTGCCATTTGTGGGTGGACATTTTATGGTTACACAACCTATAACATTGCTATAATCTTTTTAGGTGGATTATAAACTGAAGGATTTATAAATAAATGGTTGTGGAACTAATCTCCTGAGTTTCCATTATTTCCTATACGGAAATTCGCTTTGATATAAGAGTGTTTTGGACTAAAAGCATGTTTCTGGAATGAATAATACTTGCAATCAAAGGTTTTACTGTATAATAATCCATGGTAACCAAACAGAAATTATCTTCATTGATCATTCACTAAAATCAAAACGCATTGACTGCTACAGGTTACGCCTAAGACAATTTTTTGTGCCACCCCCTCTTTTCTCAGATGGCTGGCTAACTAATCCCAGTTACCATACATGAAGATTATTTAGAGTTTAGATTAATGGAAAATTCCTCCATTTACATTTTCTGCTTTTTATTGAATTGTCAAAATGTATACACTTATCTGTGTTTTATAGCATACATTCCTTCACATCTTTAACATCAATAAAGGTTACCTAACTAAAAAAAGTTTTCTTTTTTTCCCACTTAAGTATAGTACTGCCCAATGCTATTTTTGCAGATTGACCTTTAGGGAAGCAAATGCACAGGCTCTGTAACAAAAATGATAAATACTAATGTTGACATGGGGAATGTACAGTATGTACGATAAGCATATCTCTCAGGATTCCTTCTGTAGAAGTCATTAGATTGTCTGTTCTACCCTAGAGTTTTAACAAACAGCTGGATAGCTCTTAGACATCAGCACAGCAAAAAATGTGAATTTACAGAGGTTACAAGCAAGATTCGGCTAATGTGAATTCCAATTCAAGGAAAATAGTGTAATTTGCATGAACAAATATTACAGGTATTATGCATTTTACCTTTAGGTAGATATAAAGGATGCAAATGAATGCAGCCCTGTAATCATTAATAAATCATTAAATGTATTTTTAATGTAAGCTGTGTAAGTACCTGAATTTGACTTGGTATCAGCCTCTTGCTGCCTATTGTATGGTCGGTACAGCAACTGCAGCTACTAATGAGTGTTTTCTGACAGTGGCTTGTCCCGCTTTTAGAATACAATATCCTGGCATGGAGAATTCTTCCATACACCTCAATTGTGTGGAAGAAGGAGTCTTTTATGTTCAGCACACTAGCTGTCTATGGTCAACTTTACTTTTACCTACAATTACTGTTTTTTTTTTTTTTTTACTTTTTGGTTGAGAGAGGCACTGGTGATGTAACCAGGACTTCACAACTGCATCCTGGGAAGGCTACAAAACCAGTGCCTTTTGCCTCTGATGAAGTGCACCGTCACATGTTCCAGGAGGCATATCCAAAGTTCCAGGAGGTAAAGCCAGATGAAAATGGCCACCACGAGAAAATTGAGTAAATGATAAGGGATGCAAAGAACTGAAAGCCTGCAATTGTTGTATCTATAAGTATCTGTTTGTAGACTGTGATTACTAAACATTTCTGTGCCTTTACCTTAAATTAAACACTCAGAATGCCCACACAGGGTCCAAAGCATGGACACTAAAATACACAGAACACAAATTGTGCTAGGTAACACTAATTTTGTGTGCTTTAGAACTGGTAAAGAATACTTCTATTCAATTGTCTATACAGTATGTGGAAACCACCTTAGGGGTTGAAAACATGACATCAGGGTCAACCAATTTGGGGTAAGTTGCCCTAGGTGTCCCTGTAACCAAAACATCATAACAAAAACTAGCTGAGTAGAGTAGAAAAGAGAAGAGAAATATATGGGCTCCCAAACTTGAGGGGTGCAGTACATGGCTAATTCATGGGTCCCAGACTTTGCAGAATTTGGTTTGTGTTTCATTGAGAACATTGGATAATTTCTTGTGGGCAAGAATTACAATCACACAGTCCCTGACTGCCTAGAAGGGAATCAAGTGTTGTTTTCAGGCTTTGGCTATTAATTGTTTAGCTGCCAAAAACAAGTATGTATCCAATAAACTTCAGGCAAGACCACCAAATATGGATCATGTCCCCACGTTGGCCACAGCCTCTGAAGCACCTATCACTGTAATTGGGCTTGACTCAGGCAATTTGAACAGGGACCCAGTACCACCTAAAAAGGTCTTTATACGCTACTTTTAAAATAAAAAAAGTCTTTATAAGAAGTTTCCAAAATGGCATTTGGCTATTCCTGCCCAACCTTGCTCAGGAGATATTAAGTCATGGTTCTGTTGGGTGACATAGGATAAGGTAGTGCGTGATCTTCTCATGTTAATACTAGATCATAAAAGAGACATAAGCTGCGAGACACCTGGAGAATGAAGACAGGTGTGCTCAAACAGAGGTGTTGTATATGGAAAAGTGTCCAGTTTCTGTAAAGATGTTATCCAATGGCATAACTGCAAATATCTAAATAATTCTGAATTAGGTGCTCGGGTGAAGAGGTGTGATAACTACCATGTGAAGGAACCTGCAAGCTCCTCCCTGGGTGAAGAGAGTTTTTTTGGAAAATAGGTATTAGAGGCAAAAAACAAGGACATTAATTTGAGTCATCAGGGGGTCGAGGCAAAGTGGACGTGCATTGTGAGGGAGCCACAACAGAGCTGCTATGGGGATAGAGCTGCAGTTTGGCATTTCTAAGGGTATGTCCGCCAAGGCATGTAGAAGTAACAGCTAAAAGAATTGTGCTGCTTTGTAGTACCAGTTGATTTTGGGGACCCATAGACCCCCATGCAACCTATGAGCATACAGAATATATTGTGCGACACGTGGACATTGGTAGGTCCAGATAAAGGAAATATGCGGTTTTGTAGCAGGTACAGGGAAAAGGTGGGAACTAGTTGACAGGGTCCAGAAGTCAAAAAATAGTAAGACTTTTGGAAGGATGGTAATTTTTATAGCATTTATCCACCCTATCTAGGAGAGGCTTGGAAATTCACAACTTCCACTTCTTACCTTTAAACCAGGACACATATGAATCACTCTGAGGCTAATATAATGCATATAAGGCACTAAGTGAGTTTAATTACCACCTTAATCAGCCACAGAACTTGTGTAATTAATGTGTGTCCTGGTTTAAAGGGATGAGGTGGCAACCCTAATGGGAATGTTTGACCATTCGGTCAAGCACTGATGTTGGAGAGAAGGCCTGGCTTGCAGTCTACTCTCTAATTCATTCCAAAGGTGTTCTGTCAGGTTGAGTTCAGGACTCTGTGCAGGCCCTTGGAGGACCAAAGAGATGTCAGACGTCGCTTCCGCCCAACGGTCTTAAAGGGCCAAATTTTCTTTTTTTGATGAAAAAAAAATGCCTCATTTTTAAATTGCTTTTAAGTGTAGATGTGAGATCTGAGGTCTTTTTGACCCCAGATCTCACATTAAAGAGAACCTGTCCTGTTTATTTCTGTTACAAGGGATGTTTACATTCGTAATAGGAATTAAAGTGATCATAAAAAAAATCTTTTTAAGGGACAGTGCAAAAATAAAAAGTAAAAAATAAAAAAGAAAAAAAAATGTAAATCCCTCCGAGCTGGCGCGCAGACGCGAACACATATGCAGGTCCCGCCCACATATGTAAACGGTGTTCAAACGTTAGAGCGAGAGCAATAACTCTAGCACTAGACCTCCTCTGTAACTCTAAATTGGTAACCTGTAGAGATTTCTAAAGCGTTGCCTTTGGAGATTTTTAAGTATCAAAGTTTGTTGCCATTCCACGAGCGTGACATGTTAGGTATCAATTTACTCAGTGTAACATTATCTTTCACATTAAACAAAGGAATTGGACTAACTTTACTGTTTTCTTAATTTTTAATTTAAAAAAGTGTATTCTTTCCCCCTGCGTTTCTAAGACTGCTGCGCAAATATGGTGTGACAAAGTGTTGCAATGATCTCCATTTTATTCTCTAGAGTCTCTGCTAAAAAAAAATATATATGTAATGTTTGGGGGTTCTTTTTCTAGCAAAAAATACTGATTTTTACTTGGAAACAAGTTTCAGAAATAGGTCTGGTCCTTAAGTGGCTAAACCTTGTGGACAGCCTTCCCAGAAGAGTTGAAGCTGTTATAGCTGGAAAGGGTGGGCCAACTCAATATTGAACCCTATGGACTAAGACTGGGATGCAATTAAAGTTTATGTGTGTGTAAAGGCAGACGTCCCAATACTTTTGGTTAAATAGTATATATATATATATATATATATATATATATATACTGTAAATATATATAATAGTGTGTGTGTGTGTATATATATATATATATATACTATATATATATATATATATATATATATATATATATATATATATATATACTGTATATAGTGTATATACAGTATACTGTATATACAGAATATTGAGAGTGATTAGAGGATATTAGAATGTACACAGCTGAGTACAGCCTGTTATCTTTTCAGTTTGCCATGTTAGATTCTGTGAGAGAAAGATTAAAGGAATGTTTGGGTTGTTAGCATTACATCCATATATCAAAATTCCCATTAATCACATATGCATATCCATCTCAGGGAAATCCTTGTTCAATACTTGCAGAATGACCACGTAGCCCTTTCAGTCACCTCAGTGCACATTTAAACATCAAGTACACATTAAAGAGCACTTCAACCCCTTGAGAATGTGAGAACAGCATGAGCTCCATATGAAAGAGAACTGCAGGATGTGCAGAACTGTGGATAAGAGTAGGTGAGTGTAACATATTAACATTTCTCTGTACCCCCAATATTCTAATTTTATGACATGGCATTTTAATTTATCTCTGTACCCATAATCCCATGATCTAATGATGTAATATATTAAATCATTTCTGTATCCACAATCTTCTGATTTCATGATGTACTGTAAATGACCTTTGTACCCCAACTCTCTTATAATATGATTTAATATATTACCTCATGTCTGAACCCCAAATCCTCTGATGCAATAAATATAAAGTTTTTACTAACCTCTGTTGCTACACAATGGGCTTTTGCTCTGAAGTGGAAAATGGCCTCATTTGCATTCTCGCAAATTATTGACAACATATCATTTATGGCTCTATGTCCCTCTTTGCTGATAAATGGGATGTATGGTCTTCCAATCGGCATTTGTTTTTGAACTGACTCTGAATATGAACATAATTAAGGTTTATTTTCAAAAAATTGGTGGCATGATACTTTTCTCCTTTCTTTTTTGTTTGGTTTGTCCAGAGGTGTAGTTAGAACCTTCAGGGCTCCAGTGCAAGAAACCATGAAGGGCTCCCTTGACCCCCACCTGGGGCCTTTCCCACCAAGCCCAGGGCCTTGCCCGCCAGGCCTGAGGCCCTTCCCACTGATCCCGGGCCCTTTACTCCCTTCGCAGGCCCCTTTATTAAGGCCCCACAGTGAAACACATTCACATGTTCTGCAGCAGGCCCCTTCCTGCCATCTTGGGGCCGCTCCTGGTGGCAGAGCACCAGGGTCCGTTCACGAGTGCAACCTTTGTTACAATGGTAGTTCTGTAACTGATGTCAGTAGTTTTTTTTAGTTATTTTATTTTATCATTATTGTTATTTTTTTTTTTTTTTTTTTTTTACCATTTTGTTTTATTTATTTATTTTTTACAATTTTATTTTCTAATTTTTTTTTTACAATTTTCTTCAGGAGCTGTGATTAGGCACAAAGTAGGAGTCTTCAGGATTCTTTTCAGGAGCTGTAATTAGGCATACAGTTAGAGTCTTCAGGATTGTCACAGCTCCTCTGATATCACAGACTTCCCTTGCTTTCTCTGTGCAGCATGTCCTCCTGCCTATCTACCTTCAGTCCCTTATCAGTGCCTCCAATCTGGGACATGTGCACCCCTTCCCTAAACTTCCAGGCTGTGGAGCATAATACTGAGGTCAGTGATAGGTTATTTCTTGCGTCAGTCAGATTGTTAACCCGGGTGGTGCCAACTGGGCCACCTATGGCTAAGATTTCAGTCAATTCAGGAGGAAATAGCCACATTTCAAGCTGTGTATGGATAGCTTTACACAGACTAGGCTGCAAACAAATCCCAGCATGTCTCCTCAGGCAGATGAGGCTTCTAGTTCTGCTACAATTAGCCACAGAAGTCTATAATAGGATTATGGAGAAATTGTGCAATGAATCACTAACAAGTATGTACTGTAAGTAATGATAAAAAAATCTGAAAATGACTGTTGTTTTTATTCACCTCGTCATTGCAATGCATATATTTGGCGGTCTTAAAACCCATCCATCACATGTTTGCGTCCATGGGTGTCCAACGTGTGCTGAGAGAGTGCTCTCTGCGCACTTCAAGCACATTGACCAAGTCATTACCAATACCTCTTAGTCTTTGTGATTGGGAACTAACAGGATGTGGCTGCTGGGAGGTGACAGGAAAAGCTTAATATTCTTACTACTATTAAAACTGTTGCTGAATAAACTTGAGGAGCTAATGGGGACAGAGTCGGTAGCTGAAAAACTGAAAGCAGAATTAAGCTACGACTATTATACTACTTACAAGGGATGAGCTTCGATTTAGAGTCGAAGGTAAGTTCTACTCGAACATCTTGTGTTCGTTTTTTTGTAGAACAACGAACAAACGGGTCAGTTTGCGGGAAATTCGTCCGCCATAATGCACAATGTCCCTGATTTAGCCAATCATGACTCAGGGGCTAAGTCCACGCCCCACACTATATAAAGGCTGCTTAAACGATAGCCGCGTGTAGTGTGTTAGGAGTGGAGATTAGGCAGGGTAGTTAGTGGAGTGTGCGGTTTATATATTACTAGTTCAGCCAGTGTAGTAGATATATATATTTATCAGCTATTTTAGGAGATAGTGGAGTATATATATTTATCAATTTTTCAGGATATATATATCAGATAGTTCAGTATATATATTGATCAGTTTTTGCAGGATATACAGTGGGTACGGAAAGTATTCAGACCCCCTTAATTTTTTCACTCTTTGGTATATTGCAACTAGATTTGCTAAAATCATTTAAGTTCATTCTTCTTCCTCATGAATGTACACATAGCACCCCATACTGACAGAAAAACACAGAATTGTTGACATTGTTGCAGATTTATTAAAAAAGAAAAACTGAAATATCACATGGTCCTAAGTATTCAGACCCTTTGCTGTGACACTCATATATTTAACTCAGGTGCTTTCCATTTCTTCTGATCATCCTTGAGATGGTTCTACACCTTCATTTGAGTCCAGCTGTGTTTGATTATACTGATTGGACTTGATTAGGAAAGCCACACACCTGTCTATATAAGACCTTCCAGATCACAATGCATGTCAGAGCAAATGAGAATCATGAGGTCAAAGGAACTGCCTGAAGAGCTCAGAGACAGAATTGTGGCAAGGCACAGATCTGGCCAAGGTTACAAAAAGATTTCTGCTGCACTTAAGGTTCCTAAGAGCACAGTGGCCTCCATAATCCTCAAATGGAAGACGTTTGGGACGACCAGAACCCTTCCTAGAGCTGGCCGTCCGGCCAAACTGAGCTATCGGGGGAGAAGAGCCTTGGTGAGAGAGGTAAAGAAGAACCCAAAGATCACTGTGGCTGAGCTCCAGAGATGCAGTCAGGAGATGGGGGAAAGTTGTAGAAAGTCAACCATCACTGCAGCCCTCCACCAGTCGGGGCTTTATGGCAGAGTGGCCCGACGGAAGCCTCTCCTCAGTGTAAGACACATGAAAGCCCGCATGGAGTTTGCTAAAAAAACACCTGAAGGACTCCAAGATGGTGAGAAATAAGATTCTCTGGTCTGATAAGACCAAAATAGAACTTTTTGGCCTTAATTCTAAGCGGTATGTGTGGAGAAAACCAGGCACTGCTCATCACCTGTCCAATACAGTCCCAACAGTGAAGCATGGTGGTGGCAGCATCATGCTGTGGGGGTGTTTTTCAGCTGCAGGGACAGGACGACTGGTTGCAATCGAGGGAAAGATGAATGCGGCCAAGTACAGGGATATCCTGGACAAAAACCTTCTCCAGAGTGCTCTGGACCTCAGACTGGGCCGAAGGTTTACCTTCCAACCAGACAATGACCCTAAGCACACAGCTAAAATAACGAAGGAGTGGCTTCACAACAACTCCGTGACTTTTCTTGAATGGCCCAGCCAGAGCCCTGACTTAAACCCAATTGAGCATCTCTGGAGAGACCTAAAAATGGCTGTCCACCAACGTTTACCATCCAACCTGACAGAACTGGAGAGGATCTGCAAGGAGGAATGGCAGAGGATCCCCAAATCCAGGTGTGAAAGACTTGTTGCATCTTTCCCAAAAAGACTCCTGGCTGTATTAGATCAAAAGGGGGCTTCTACTAAATACTGAGCAAAGGGTCTGAATACTTAGGACCATGTGATATTTCAGTTTTTCTTTTTTAATAAATCTGCAACAATGTCAACAATTCTTTTTTTTTCTGTCAGTATGGGGTGCTATGTGTACATTCAGGGCCGGTGCTTCCACTAGGCAAACTAGGCAGCCGCCTAGGGCGCATTGCCATCTAGGGGCGCAGCCACGAGTCAGCACTCACTCTCCGTCATGAATGATCCTTGTGAGCTGAGGGGGGGAGTGGCAGTGGGGGAGGAAGAAGGGACAGAGGAAGATGCCAGGTGTCTGGGGCAGTGGCAGAACTACCAGGCCCTGGCTTTCCACCATTGTTGGGGGAGCCCCAAGGGGCAGGAAAGGAGCCCACTGGAGTGCTAACTGCATAATGATCCTCTTCGTCTGGAGCTGAGTGGCCTAATCCCTGGGCGGGAAGTGGATCTCTAATCTGAGCTGGTGGGCAGCCGTTCATTTCCCTGGGTTGGTATTAAGCAGGGAGTGGAGGAGAGCTGAACCTGAGCCGGAGCTCAGCACTGGAGGGCGGCACCTTTAGTGGAGCAGAAGCGATGAGGCAACGGAATGGTCTGAGGATGTTGGTGATGAAGGAGGTGCGGAGCTCTGACTGCTGCTTCTCCCTCCACCAGGAGCCGGTTGGAGCTGTGGTGAGCACTGTGGTCCAGGAGAGGAGCGTCCTGGGAGAAGGAATAAGCAGGATCATGGTGAAGGAGGGCAGAGTGCAGGCCACTCTCTTCATACTGCCCAGTAAGTGCCCCCAGAACAGGGAATCAGGGTCCCTGGGTGTGACATGGAGTATCCCTGGTGTGAAAGAGAATTGCGGTCACCAGGTATGCCATGGGGAATCGGAGTCACCAGGTGTGACATGGGGGAGAGGGTTCACAAGTGTAACAGGGGTTTGGGGTCACCAGGTGTGCCATGAGGAATTGGGATCCCTGGGTGTGCCATGGGGGATTGAGGTCCCCAGGTGTGACATGGAGGAACATCAGGGTCCCCAGGTGTGACATGGAGGAACATCAGGGTCCCCAGGTGTGACATGGAAAAACATCAGGGTCTCCGAGTATGACATGGAGGAACATCAGGGACCCCTGATGTGACATAGAGGAACATTGGGATCACTGGGTATGACAGAATTACATGGAGGAACCATCAGATCAGGGATATGACATAGAGCAGTTTTTAACCCCTTCCCTTTTTATTTTTATTTTTTTTGGGGGGGGGCGCAAGTAGCTGATCTTGCCTAGGGCGTAAAACAGTCTAGCACCGGCCCTGTGTACATTCATGAGGGAGAAGAATGAACTTAAATGATTTCAGCAAATGGCTGCAATATAACAAAGAGTGAAAAATTTAAGGGGGTCTGAATACTTTCCGTACCCACTGTATATAATAGACAGTTCAGTATATATATTTATCAGTTTTAGCAGGATATATACAGTATATCAGATAGCTCAGTATATATATATATATATATATATATATATATATATTTATCAGTTATTGTAGGTTATATATCCACTAGTGCAGTATATATATCAGCCAAGTCCAGTGTATACAGTATATCCGCCAGAGCAGTATATATATATATATATATATATCAGCCATTGCAGTGTATATATCAGCCATTGCAGTGCAGTGTAGGGCTGATTCTTATGTTACACAGTGTACTGCAGTCAGTTTAGTGCTGTGGTTGTAGTGGGACCACCAAAGTGTATTGTATACAACACCTCTGTGTCACCCCACTGATCCCCTTTTTTTATTTTCATTGATATATAGACATTTTTGTTTGTCGCAGGTGGTAGTGCGTCCTTCTGCGTCAGCAGCGATTTTTATTTTTTTTGCGCAGCAGCACTAATAATATTAAGGGCATAATTGCTGCTCCCCTTGTGCATCTCAGGCGCTCTTCCTTCTGCTCCAGACGTGGGTGTTTTTTTTTTTTTTTGGTGGTGAACCAGCACCAATAGTAATAGAGGCATAATTGCTGTACCCCCTTGTGCATCTCAGGCGCTCTTCCTTCTGCTCCAGATGTGAGTGTTTTTGCTGTTGGTGCACCAGCACTAATAATATTAAGGACAAAATTTGCTGTAACCCCTTGTGCATCTCAGGCGCTCTTCCTTCTGCACCAGATGTGGGTGTTTTTTTTTTAGTAGTGAACCAGCACCAATAAAATGAGGGTCATAATTGCTGTAGTACCCCTTGTGCATCTTAGGCGCTCTTCCTTCTGCTCCAGATGTGGGTGTTTTTGTTGTCGGTGCACCAGCACTAATAATATTAAGGGAAAAATTTGCTGTACCCCCTTGTGTATCTCAGGCGCTCTTCCTTCTGCTCCAGACGTGGGTGTTTTTTTTGGCGGTGAACCAGCACCAATAATATTAGGGCCATAATTGCTGTACCCCCTTGTGCATCTCAGGCGCTATTCCTTCTGCTCCAGACGTGGGTGTTTTTTTTTGGTGGTGAACCAGCACCAATAATATTAGGAGGATAATTGTTGTACCCCCTTGTGCATCTCAGGCGCTCTTCCTTCTGCTCCAGACGTGGGTGTTTTTTTGGTGGTGAACCAGCACCAATAAAATTAGGGCCATAATTGCTGTACCCCCTTGTGCACCTCAGGCGCTCTTCCTTCTGCTCCAGACATGGGTGATTTATTTGATGGTGAACCAGCACCAATAATTTTAGGGCCATAATTGCTGTAGCCCCTTGTGCATTTCAGGCACTCTTTCTTCTGCTCCAGACGTGGGTGTTTTTTGTTTTTGGCACACCAGCACCAATAATATTAGGGGCATAATTGCTGTACCCCCTTTCGCATCTCATACGCTCTTCCTTCTGCTCCATATGTAGGTGTTTTTTTTTGGTGGTGAACCAGCACCAATAATATTAGGGCCATAATTGCTGTACCCCCTTGTGCATCTCAGGCGCTCTTCCTTCTGCTCCAGACATTGGTGTTTTTTTTGGTGGTGAACCAGCACCAATAATATTAGGGCCATAATTGCTGTACACCCTTGTGCATTTCAGGCGCTCTTTCTTCTGCTCCAGACGTGGGTGTTTTCGGTTTTTGGCGCACCAGCACCAATAATATTAATGGCATAATTGCTGTACCCCCTTGTGCATCTCAGAAGCTCTTCCTTCTGTTCCACACGTGGGTGTTTTTTTGGTGATGAACCAGCACCAATAATATTAGGGGCATAACTGCTGTACCCTCTTGTGCATCTCAAACGCTCTTCCTTCTGCTCCAGACGTGGGTGTTTTTTTTTTTGTGGTGAACCAGCACCAATAATATTAGGGGCACAATTGCTGTACCCCCTTGTGCATCTCAGACGCTCTTCTTTCTCCTCCAGACATGGGTGGTTTTTTGGGTGCACTTTGCGGTACAACCAAGGAAACTTAGACCTTTGTGGTGTGTAAATGTGCTTTACTATGAAAAAACAATCTGTACATACAAAACGATTACAATATTTAGGAGCATAATACAAGACTAGCAGATACAGATAAAGATAAAGCAAATATACTTAGCTAAAATAAGATTACAGCCATGGAGTCCCGTTTGCTTTCGCACATGGCACAGAGAAGTCAGCCTTAGCTTCTTGCTTCATAGATGTTCCGTTTGAGACTGCAGACTTGCAGCCTTGAGCAGTCATTTAGACTTGTGATTAAAGAATATACCATCCCCCCAAACCAACACCATTTGTCCTGAGAACAAAAGGGCTGTTTATCCATTGTACAGTGACTTTGAAGGGGGGGTTAGGCTTGGCCAAACTTCCTTTCTAAAATCTTTACAAAAGACAGGTATCATTAGTGTGCCACTGTTAAATATGCACAGCACTCCACCCCTTGGCTCACAAATTACATAATGTCTCCAACTTTACATAAAGACATCTAATAATTCTCCCACCCCCCCGGTTTATCTTAAATAAAACACAATGGGGGAACTAACTAAAATACAACCCCTCCTATAACTATGAAGGTATTTCAGTCTTTGGCTAAGAGTTCATTAGAAAAGTCCAATCTAACGTTCTTTAGAAAACAAGTCCAGGCTTGTAATACATCAAAAGGCCTTGCTCTCCATAGATCTTGCGGTCTTCCATCATTCTGTCCATCATGTAACCACTTTCTCTGGTCTTTCTATGGATCAAATCGGAGACAGCCTGTGGAGTGGAAAACAAAGCGGATTATCTGTTCCTTCTAATAATACATATACAGTAGATCCCGGCCCTTCAGCTACAATCTCTCCTCTAACTGACTTCTTGCCTGGATCTCTGACCAACACTTTTCCCCCTGCCTGTATCCACTTCTGACCCTCCCAAAGGACATCAATAGGGAGGAGAGGAAATATACTGATATTTCCTAGAAGATCACTGCTGTTTATTTTGGAAGGTTTGATATTATAGAGCCTCAGTTTCCACTCTTGCTGGGAAGTATCCACTAACCAATCAGAGTCCCAGCCACTGTCTTGAAGCTCATCTGCCAATGCAAATATAACTTCAAACCTTCCTGCCAGATTCCCTCTCATTCCTAGATAGGCTTCAGCATCAGATACGTCACTCTTGGTTTCTATGTCATGGGAAGCAGTAACTTGGTACCTGTTAAACCCTGTTCTTTCAGGAACCTTGTGTAAATACTGAACTCTGCACTCTAGCTGTGGAATCAGCATCCCAGCCCCAACCATCCTTTCATATGGTGTGCTTTTGGCTAGTGGCCTAGAATTTAACAACATGACTGCCTGTGTGAGGACCCGATCCCACCCCCTTAGTGTACGTGTGGGTGTAAGTTTGCGTATCTGGTCCTTCAATAGCCCATTGTATCTTTCAATCAAACCAGCTGCCTGTGGATGGTATGGGATGTGACACAACCAGTACACTCCAGAATCTTTGGCCCATTGCTGTACTGTAGATCCGGTGAAGTGTGAGCCGTTATCACTTTGGACTTGTTTGGGACAGCCATACGCAACAACAATTTTCTGTAGCAGTTGAAGTGTTGCAGCTTGATCTGCACGTTTGCAAGGATGAACAAACAAAAGTCCTGAATAGGTGTCCACTGCAGTGCAACAATACCTCAGTCCATTGTTTCCCCGGGGCAGGGGACCGATGAAGTCAATCTGCCAAATCTCTGCAGGCCTCTCTCCCCTCTTAATCGACCCGGTGGAGTACTTTTGCAATGGCCATTGTCGCACTTCTCCACACACTGTACAGTTGCCTATTACAGTCCTTATCATGTCCATTGATATGGGCAATCCTCTTTGCTGTGCCCATTCATATGTGGCTTTCTGCCCCAAATGTCCAGATTGCTTGTGGGCCCAGTTGGCCAAGTTCATCAAGACAGGATCAATTGGCACAACTGCATTCACCTTGGCAATTTCGTCTGCCACTCTGTTATAGTTCTCAAAGTCTGGGACCAGGGGCACATGTGCATCAACATGCCCCACTTTTATGGTGCGGGAGTGAGCTTCCTTCCAGATGAAGTCCCAGACTTCCTTGCCTCCCCACACCACCTTTCCATGAATCAACCATTCATTGGACTTCCACGTGGGCATCCAAGTTGTCAGTCCTTTAAAAACCGCCCAGCTGTCAGTGTAGATAGTGACATGGGAAGAAAGATCCTCCTGAAGAGTCATCACTACAGCTTTCAACTCTGCATACTGACTGGACCCTCCAATTCCGGTCTCCTGCAGGACTGTGTCTGTACTCGGGTTGTAGGCTGCTGCTGTCCATTTACGCCCAGACGAGGTGACTATGGCTGAACCATCAGTGAACCATGCTGACTCCTTCATCTTATCTGACAGAGACTCAAAGGGTGGAGCCTCGTGAATGGGGGATGACTGCAGCACAGGAATTTCTTCTTCTGTATGGGTGCTGGTAAAAGTGACAAGCCCAGCCAACTGTTTTGAAATGTCTCTGACATCCCCAGCTGCAATACCCCCTCTTTCTTGAAGGTACCACTTCCATTTCATCAGTGTTTGGTTCTGGGCTACAGCTGCCCTAGTGGTCAGTCCATCATCTCTCACCCATCCTGCTATTGGCAATGCAGTATGGATGGTGACTGTGTCCTTTCCTGTAATGGTCTCTACGTGTTGAAGTGCTGTGTAGGCCCCAAACAGGTACTTCTCTAGGGGCGTGTATCTTTTCTGTGCCCCTGTAAGTTGTTTGGACCAAAATCCAATGGGTATTGCTCTCAGTCCCTTCTTTTCATTTGGCTGCCACAGACTCCAAGATATTGTACCATCCTGCTCCACTACATCCAGCTGAAATGGTACTCCTTGTCTCACAGGTCCCAATCCTTGATGCTGCAAAATGGCTTCTTTAGCAGCCAGGAATGCGGTCCGCTGCTCTGAACCCCATGTGAACTCAGTCTTTTTCCTTGTGACATTGTATATAGGCCTCAGAATCAGTCCAAGATGTGGGATGAATGATCTCCAGAATCCCACAACTCCAATGAACTTCTGCGCCTCCTTTTTGGTAGTAGGTGGCAACAATGCCTGGATAGTTTGCACAACTGTCTCTGGAATTTTCCTCTGTGGCCCGGTCCACATCATTCCCAGGAATTTCACCTCTGTGGCAGGTCCTTGGACTTTGTCTCTGTTGATAGCCCACCCTCTGTTCTCCATGTGCTGTATCAGCAGGTGCAGTGCTTCAGTTACATCTTCCTTTGTTCCAGAGATCATGATGTCATCAATGTAGTGAAACACAGCAACTTTCAGATTTAGGGTGCTTAAATCTCGGGCAATCAGTCCATGACAAATCGTTGGAGAATGAAGGTATCCTTGAGGAAGAACAGTGAAAGTGTACTGGCGGCCATTCCACACAAAGGAAAACTGGTTCTGACACTCTGGGTCTATTGAAATCGAAAAGAAAGCATTAGCCAGGTCTATCACAGCATGATATTCTCCTGCCTCTTTAGCAATTTTCTCAATAATTGAGATCATATCTGGTACAGCTGACTTTAATGGAGGTGCCACTTTGTTTAGACCTCTGTAATCCACAGTCATTCTATATGTCCCATCAGGTTTCTTTACTGGGAACACCGGAGATGAGAATGGACTTACAGCAGGTCTAAGGATCCCTACTCTTAACAGTTCATGAATAGTCTCCCCAATTTCTTTGTGGCCTCCAGGAAGTCTGTATTGCTTGAGACAGACTGGCTTCTCTGGTGGAGGAATAAAGACAGGGGTCCATTTTGCATGACCTCTGACCACAGCCTTCACCGCCCTGACCAGATACGTTTTATCAGGATACCCGAATGTGAATGTACCTTGTTCAGTCTGAATAGACTGACCTTGAAGTACATCCATCCCAAGAATATTTTCAGGTAACTCTGATACCAAAACATTTGTCCAAAATCCTGGTCCCTTGCCAATAGCCAATTTCACCCGTGTCCTAACTGCTGGTGTGGTTTGCCCTCCCAAACCTTCTACATAAATCACTTCTCCTTTGTGATGGGAAGGATCTCCTTGCAAAAGTGTAACTTCAGCTCCAGTATCCACTAAAGCCATGACATGTGTAGGAGGAGACGACTTCCCCCACCATACAGTGACAGGTGCATATGGGCGTCGGTCTCCTGCTGTCACTGTTCTTATTGCTATTACAGGAGACCCACCTTCCCTTCATAAAGGATAAGGAACCTCCCAATCCCCTTTTCTAATTCTCTCTAACTCCTCCCCAGGATAAAGGGATTTGGGTTTGGGTTCATGTTCAGTTTTGGGAATGGGTTTGGGACTAACAGGAGGGGTCTGTTCTGTTGTCTCTAAATCTAGGCTGATGTTATCTTCACTAGGAGTAGTGTTTCTAACCCTGACAGTTTTCCCCACTAAATGTTTCCACTGCTTCAAAATTTCTGTAGTAGAGATGCCATCTATCTCACTTTTAGGTACTCCTGCCTTTAATAGGTCCACCCACATTTGTTTCCTAGAGATGACTAGCCTGGTTTTCTCTTCACCTCCTGTCTTCTCTCCCACATTCCCTTTCTTCTCTTTAAAAGTCCTTTTCAGCCTGTTCTCTTCCTGTCTGACCTTATCTACTGCCCTGACAGGTTTTGTTTTAGTCTCCTCTAGCTCCCCCAACTGGCTTAAAAGGGTTGTTGCTTCATGAATTTTGCTGTTTAAACCCAGGCCTCCCAGCAAAGACAATAAAGGAGCCCTGAGATTAAATGGTGCAGACTTCATTAGCTTAGAGCGCAGACGTGAAGGGTTCCATATCTGGACCCATCCATTCTGGAAATGTATTTAATCCGGTTATACAACCCATCTCACGTAACCTGGAAATACCTTCTCCTAATGTTCTCCACGAGTAGGTATTTTCCAGGTCACTAGGATTAGCGTATACTCGGACTATGCCATCTCTCACGAGGTCTAAGAGTGAAAAATTCACACTAAACTCTCGGGCTTTTCGCATGGCCTGACGCAATTGTGGATCATGGGTTAACACTCCCAAAGCCACTGCTTCCTTGCCTGACAAAACAACACTGTCCGTCCCTTCATCCCACAAACGTAGGAGCCAACTCAATAGGGGTTCCCCGGACCTTTGTTTGTATTGTTTTGCCAGCTCATGGAGTTCAGTTTGTGTAAACTCCCTGACTTCTTCAAATTCAACATCTCTGGGGTTGCGATAATGCACCTCACCATCTGCCATATCCTCTCTATCATGTTGCCTTTTCCTATGCTTAGTAATGAGAGGTCTGGCACACTTTTTCTTTTCCATTGGATGATCATCATCAGAAACATCAAATTCTATCTCCTCATCCTCACTATCATTGGAGGAGACATCCTCACAATCCCAGTTTTGGGATGTGACAATGGCACGTACCCTGGCTTTACTAACAGGTTTACGTCCCTTTCTTTTCCTTAAGGCATTAATTGATTTGGTCATGAGGGCTGCACACCGCTCTTGCAAATCATCAGCCCTACTAGCAGTTGAACGCACACACTCTGAAGCAACTGCTAGCTGGTCTTTCAATAACTTAACTTCTGCCTCTGCCTTCTCCCTTCTCTGTGATTCTGTATAGAGAGCATGAAGAAAATACCAGCCCACTGTGGAAACTGTCCTCTTCTCTGCTTTACTTAAATCCAACCCCTTAAGGCTAAAATCTACAAAATGATCTGAGATTTTACCACCCCAAGTCTTATTCAAAGGAGAAGCATACTTTGCAAATACTTTAGCAATAGACTCCCACTCATTGTCTCTGGCCCAGATAGGTAAACTGCACATTTCCTTCTGGACACCAGAAACCTCTGCAGCCTTGCTTTTCCTAAACAGCTTACGCAGCATTTTTTACCTAGCACAAGCTACACAACACACCACAGAAAACAAACAGGTCTGTTTCAGTTGAATTTATAGCGCAAATCCCGGATGAGCCCCCAAAATGTTTTGCGTGCGTTTCTAGCAACTTTACTTTGCGGTACAACCAAGGAAACTTAGACCTTTGTGGTGTGTAAATGTGCTTTACTATGAAAAAACAATCTGTACATACAAAACGATTACAATATTTAGGAGCATAATACAAGACTAGCAGATACAGATAAAGATAAAGCAAACATACTTAGCTAAAATAAGATTACAGCCATGGAGTCCCGTTTGCTTTCGCACATGGCACAGAGAAGTCAGCCTTAGCTTCTTGCTTCATAGATGTTCCGTTTGAGACTGCAGACTTGCAGCCTTGAGCAGTCATTTAGACTTGTGATTAAAGAATATACCATCCCCCCAAACCAACACCATTTGTCCTGAGAACAAAAGGGCTGTTTATCCATTGTACAGTGACTTTGAAGGGGGGGGGGGGGGGAGGTTAGGCTTGGCCAAACTTCCTTTCTAAAATCTTTACAAAAGACAGGTATCATTAGTGTGCCACTGTTAAATATGCACAACATGAACAAGCACCAATAATATTAGGGGCATAATTGCTGTACCCTCTTTTTCATCTCAGGCGCTATTCCTTCTGCCCCAGCAGGGGTTATAATTTTTTTTTGCTTTATTCATTTTTTCTTTATTAATAAAAAAAATATATAATAAAACGGTTTAGAGGTTTCCATCACACATTCTATAATAATCAGTTATAAAAACCACCCCAAAACTCCCATCATGTCCAAAAGACCAACAAGAGAGGCAGACGCTCACAGGCCACTAAAAAAGGGCAAGCAGCCTCTGTGTCCACAGTGAAAAGTGGTGGCCATGGACATGGTGCATCCTCTGCAGGCGGGGCACACTTCTCCTTTTTTTCTGGTGCTGACCGTGTTGTTGAGCCACAACATGCAGAAGAGTTGGTGGAGTGGATAACTAAGCCGTTCTAATCCTCCTCGTCCTCTGCCACACAGGCTCATACTAGTTTGCCTTCCACCGCAGCTGCCAAAGTGGCCCATTCCACAGGCTCCTTGTCTACAGCTACTCCTTCCATAGCCTCACCATCATGCATGGAGTTGCATGATGCTGGAGGATGCGCAGCAACTCGAATGCTCCGATGTTGGTTCCCAGATTAAGGAAGGGAAAAAAGTTAGCCTCGAGAGAGGGGGTGACAATGACGGACAAGAAACTAGCAGTCATGTTGCCACAGCTGCAGCATACTGCCAAGTTTGCTCTAGTGACGAGGAGGGAGGGGATGATGAGGTCACTGACTGTATTTGGGTGCCTGAGAGAATAGGGGAGGAAAGTGAGGAGGAGAAGGAGGAGGTGGCACAACTTTAATGAGGCAGGATGTGCTCCAGGGGCCGCCTTAAGGGAAGCCACCCTATTGCATCATACCACAGAGCTCCACAGGTGCAGGGTGCTGCTAGCTCCCTGCTGACTTCCAAAAGTTCACAGCGTGCTTTCCGAATGGACATTCAGTGCTGCTGGAGGTTTTGTGATGGACAAAAGAGTGCGTCTATCCACATACTCCATTGACCATTTGACTTTTATTAAAATGAATCAGCCCTGGATCAACAGCAGCTATCAAGCCCCTTACTGATGCTGATGTAACTGATTGAATTTGCTAGGGGTCTGCCATCCCTTGAAGACTGCATATGCTGCCTATCCAATTCCTCAATCTTCATAATGTTAGTTTCCGACAATGTTTTTGGTTTAAGGCACCACCAACACCCAAGGCCTAATTTTTTTGCACCTGTATGACAAGTACATGCAGTTTCAAATTCGTATGGAATTATTAACAGCAGGGCCCGTTTCTGCGCCCAGCATGAGTAACTGCGAGGGGTTGCGGTGTTCAGGCACCACCAACAACCAAGGCCCAATTTTTCTGCACCTGTATGACAAGCATAAGAGATTTCAAATTTGTATGGAATTTTTAACAGCAGGGCCCGTTCCTGCGCCCAGCAAGAGTAACTGCAAGGGTTTGCGGTGTTCAGGCACCACCAACAACCAAGGCCCAATTTTTCTGCACCTGTATGACAAGTACATGCGATTTCAAATTTCGTTGGAATTTTTAACATCAGGGCTCATTCCTGCGTATTTGTTTTCCTTTTTTATAATTTTGGCGTACCAGATCCAAATGCATACCAGACCCGAAGGGACTGGGGGGAACCCTACGCCATTTTTTTCTTTTCTTTAACTGTATTGCGGGGAGCCGACAATACATTACAGCCACAAGCAAGTTTAAATTAGATTTTTTCCTTTAGAAATGTCAGTATTGCTGTCACATACATCGTACAAATGTGCCACTTTGCAGGCACATTAAGGGGACCCCCCCAGGCACTATATTTAAAGGAATTTTTATTTTTTTCACTTTAAGCATCATTTAAATCACTTCTCCTTTTAAAATGATTGTTTTTAAAAAAAATCTTTGCACTGGTACCTTTCCCCCAGGTCAGTACCCGGACCCCCATACACTTTTTTGGGCAATAACTTACATTTAAGCCTTTAAAATTAGGATGTTTGATTTTTGATGTTCAAATGCCAAAGACTTCAATGGAGTTTGATTGTTCGAACAAACTTTTCCCCCAATCGCAGTGTTCTGGTGTGAACCGAACAGGTGGGTGTTCACTACAACTTACCTTTAGGCCAGCTATTCAATGTCCACAAGCAGGGCTGCTGATATAAATCTCGGTGCCCCATCCAGCCTACCTGACAGGGCTCCCCCACTCCAAAAATATCAAGTTATATTTTTGATAAAATGCAAATGCCGTGATACTATTCTAGCAATCATACCCTCGCCAAACAAGACTTATTCAAGTGAATAGCGGCTTTGAGGCATTATCTGCACCCCCACAGTGAGTGGTTGGTGGCGTGTTCATTCAAGATGGTGACTGCTCACCATCCTGAAATAACCCACCTGTGTGCCCTCAGCAGATACTGATGGGAGAGGTGAGGAGGAAAAACAGCAGCACTGTAGGGGAAACGGAACCCAGAGGTCGCAGACAGTGGGGCCAGGGGGGGTCGCGCAGATACTAGAACCAATCCCTCTGCAGTGCAGCCGGAGGAAGAAAAGAATAGAAGAAGCCGACAACACTGCACAACAGTCTCAAGAGTCAGAAATAGGGCAGTACTGCTCCATAAAAGCCTGGGCCCCCCTTTTGAATGGATGGAGCCAGGGCCCAGAACAGGAGGACTGGCTGTACTGCCTTATCCACAGCCCTGTCCACAAGTTCCTCCGTCAGCTGCTTCTGGGTTTGGAGCCTTTGGCCAACTTGATTGGTACATGTAAGGATGTAAATCCCTCCCATGCATGTAGGTATGAATTAATTCCAGTAACCGACAGATGCCAAGAAAGAAGATTGGGAGGAGGAAAGTAAGAAATCTTTATTATAGAGAGACATAGTATATCTCTTCTATATAAAAAAAACCTTCCTGCCTGCAATTTTGTAGTTTCAGACCACAGTGGAACTAAATGGAATACAAATTAACCCCTGAAACAGGTCCCCCTCCACACCGCAAGGGTTAAATGCTCATTTTTCTCCAGGGGTAGAGGAATAAGCAGAAATATTTACCTTATTCCTCACTTCCACAGGCTTCCTTGCCAATGCATGAATGGTCCATTGAAGCCCCTTCTCCACTCACAGGCTCCTTACTTCATCAAGTACAATGTAGGACCAGTGGTATGTCAGGATGTTAAAAGCCCCACCCACAACCTGGAGCGGAGAAGGGCACTGGCTACCGGGGAAATGAGGAAATAAGTAAGTATTGCTATTTATTCCTTTCTCATTGACCAAACAAGAATTTAAGCCTTGCATTGCATGGGGGACACACTACAATGGTTATTTTTTTTCCCAGGAGGATTACTGCTGATTGCACCCCCATCTAAACAATTTCCTTACCCCCCCAACAGCCCTCCATACCCTTTATTTCCACCTTCCCTTCCTCCCTTGTAACCTTCCGCATCTTCCTCCTCCTAACAAATACCTCCTAACGTGATTCATTTTCTACTCCCACATAAGTTCCTTTCCCCCTCTTTTTCTTATTTCACTCTTTCCTTGCTCACATACTGTACAGTCGCACTCCACGCTTCAAAATTTTCTCTCGCCACACTACACCCTCTCCCATACACTAGACTTCACATAAATTCAGGCCTTAAAGCCTAACACAAGAAGACTCCTGTAGTCAAACACTATAACTGCTGCATTGAGAATGTCTTGAAGTGATATATTGCTTACTGTTTGCACACCATAAAGTTACCTTCAATTATACGCTTTGCAATAAATTATCCCATTCTCTAATCTCTGGTGCCAGAAAAACATCTCGTTACTTACTGTACAAGATTCATGTTGTACCTTATTAAAACTGTAATAAAAACATTGTAAAAAAAGAATTCCCTTAGATCTTGTGTCAGTTACAGTAATTACTAAGATATGAAGGGATGAGGATTTTTCTTTCACAGACAGTACTGAAACCCTGCAGAGATTATAAACCAAATGTCTAAAAAAATAAATGTTTTATCTTGAATTACACTTAAATAAAGCTTGTGAGGACAGAAACATGGGAGCTGCTATTGGCAAATTTGCAGGTTATGGGGCTGTTATCTTGATCCTTCAAGTGGTTGTAAAGTCATTGAATAGCATTACTGCCAGCCCCTCTGTTATAACAAGGTATAATACACAGTGTTAAAGTTTTTTAAAAATGATGCCGCTAAATACCTAATTTCCGAGTGCCACTGTGCGGTCACGTGACCTCTCGCCACTCTCCTCCCCTGATCTAAGGACTACAACGGGAGGGGCTGAGACTCCCCTCTGACGTCAGCCGGGAGGTCACGTGACCGCGGTGTAGCCCGCTCAGCCTCTCCTGCTGTAGTCCTTATATCCGGGGAGGAGAGCGGCAGGAGATCAGGTGACCGCAAAGCATCGCTCTGAAATAAGATATTTAGCGGTATCATTTTTAAAAAACATTGGCTGGCAGTAATGCTATTCACTGACTTTACTGCCACACGAAATAGTGGCAGGAGGGGAAGGGCAGGTTTAGCGATCGCTCACACACTAGGAACCGACAGGCAGGAAGGGAGGGGGAGAGAGGAGAGACTTGAACACCAGCGTTATGGCAATTAGCAGCCATGATTACCGTAATCAGTTCACATAGGGGACACAGAAACAGGCAGGATCAACCAGGTTTTTTACAGCATAGAAAGGGACAAATTAGATGTTATTTGCCATCTCTTCATGTCCTGTCAGCTCCCGGATTAGACTCTGGCAACCCCTACCTTATGGTAGCATGCATCCATCATTTTTCTTTGGGCCGCATGTGAGTGCGATTTCCCCGCTTGGGTTTTACGTACAGATGTTGAAATCTCACACTTGCTGGTTTACCTCATGCATATTAACATGCTGTTTATTGTTTTATTCATAGATATGGTTTATCTCATATATACTCCTGATGAGTGACCTTACCAAAGACTCACGAAACGCGTCAAGTTTTATATGAGTTCAACACATGATATGTATTTGTACCATTGATGTTATTATTCTAAATGCTCACTGTGCTGTATATTTATGATTGCTGTTATATTCATTGTATGGCTACTTATTGTAATCACCTAATTTAAAGTCCCATAGGGCACCCCTCTTTTCCTATTTTTTTTTTTTTTTTTTTAAGGGTTACAACCTTTTTTTTTACTACATAGCAAACCACTAACCTGGAACATGCACATGACACAAGGTTTCACCCTTTTCTTCGTTTAGGAGGTTTACAGGAGGCTGAAATCGTGACAGATTACTATAAATATATTTGTAAGCAAAAATACAGTTATTGATTTTTAAAACACTCATAACTGAAAAATAAGGATATTTCAGAATTACTCAACATCATCTAGTTAATAAATGTAATTATTATAAGCTTAGGACCTATAATGATTATATTGTGGATCACTTTTGCAATAATTCTTGTTTCATAACACACGGCGTAATCAAGAACTTGTGAATTATACCAGTGTACGTAGTTCCCATATAACTGAGATTTCTAAAGAACCTGTGTGCAGTGAAAAATCCTGTTTACCTGACTTCTGAAAGTAAATATGTTTCTGTCCCAAAGAACTATTTGGATCAACCCTATTTGTTTCTGTTTTGTTTGGTTTAAGTACTTTATCCTTACAAGGACTGCACTGTCTGCGGGCCTTTAATAGCATTCATGTTGTCGTCTTTTGCTGAATTTTGCATTATTTTTTACCTGTACAAAGCTCCCAACTGTCCCTGATTTTGATGGACTGTCCCTCATTTGGAACAAAATCTCTGTGTCCTTCTTTCCTCCTCATTTGTCCCTCATTTTGGTCTGATCTATATAGTTGTATATAAAATGCACTATTTGTCTTTTAATAAGTGTTTCCCAGTGTTAAACCTTTCATCCAATTTCTAAATTGCTGCATTTGTAAATTTTGGATAATTCTCCTTTAAGGGGGCTTAGCAAAAGTGCGTGTGTCCTATGCCTACATACTTTTGTTAACCACTTAAGCCCCGGAGGATTTGGCTGCTAAAAGACCAGAGGTTTTTTTGCGATTTTTTACTGCGTGACTTTAACGGACAATTGTGCGGTCGTGCGACGCTGTACCTAAACGAATTTGACGTCCTTTTTTCCCCACAAACAGATCTTTCTTTTGGTGGTATTTGATCACCTGTGCGATTTTTTTAACATGCGCTATAAACAAAAAAATAGTGTCAATTTTGCAAAAATAACAATATTTTTCACATTTTTTTATATGAAATTCCCCAAAAAAAATGTAAAAATCAAAATGTTTTAACATTTTCGGCCAATTTGTTTTATGCTACATATGTTTGGTAAAAAAAATCGCAAAAAGCGTATTTTGATTGGTTTGCGCAAAAGTTATCGCGTTTACTAACAAAGGGAAAGATTTTTGTCATTTTTGGTGTTTTTTTTTTTAACGCGCAATGGCGGCGATCTGCGATTTTTTTTCGGTACTGCGACATTGCGGGGGACAGATCGGACCCTTGACTGACATTTTTGACACTTTTGGGGTTACCAGTGACATTACTGCAGTAATCAGTGCTATATATATGCACTGTTACTGCAAAAATGACACTGGCAGGGAAGGGGTTAACTGTATTGGAGAGGGAGGGGTTAAGTGTGTCCTAGGGGCGTGATTCTAACTTTATAGGGACATGGCTATTGGTGTAAAAACAAAGATCAATGGTCCTACATAGTAGAACCGTCTGATCTTCATTTTTACACCAGGGAGAATGACGGGCGGCTTGTTTACATAAGCCGTTCCGCCTTTCTCCCTTCACCGAAGCGATCGTAGTGTGACCGGCGGACATCGGGTCCGCCGGTCACACGCACTGACTTGTCGGTGAACGAGCCGCGGTGGGCGCCCGCAATTGGCTCTCAAGTCAGTGACAGGCGAGTGACGTACCCATACGTCACTCTGCCTGGCCGGGGCTGACCGCCGCAGTATATAGTCATGCGGCGGTCGGCAACCGGTTAATAGGTGTCCCCCCTTCTCATCTCAAAAAGTTGGGCGGTATACCTGTATTATGATGCTAAACAAATTACTTTGCTCTAATCTGTCATATACCATTACCATATATTAAAACAGTGGTTCTCCACTCCTGTCCTCAGTACCCACTAACAGGCCAGACTTTAAGTATTACCTTGGAGTGATGCAGACTAGAATACTGCAATCACTGAGCAGCAGCAAGAACCACTGTATTAGAATAATACATTGCTATCAAAATGACCCCTCAGCAGCTTATTTATACCTTAGTTTTGCTCCCATTTCAGCTGCCTGGAGCTTATACATGATGAAGGGGTCTCTTCAATGTAACAGCACGGGGCGTCTACAGTGGCAATTCCTCACGTACCAATGCAAAAAACATTACTTTTAAAGGTGTAATAAAAACATTGTGAAAAAAGATTTCCCTTAGATCTTGCGTCAGGTACAGTAATCACCAAGATATGAAGGCCATTTGTCGTGCATCAATACAAGAAAAAAAAAAAAAGCTCAACGCTAAGCGGGTCTTTCAAAGCGGCTTAAAGGGCGATATTATATGTAGCACCCTACAAGGTAGGTGCTAGGCAAAGTATAGTGGGCCTTGGCTGCCTAACAGCAGGGCCATGATTTTCAGCTGGGCTGTCGTGTCTCCCAGGTGTGGCTGCTGAGAGGGGAGACTCCCCACTGGCTCCATGAGAGGATTCTCATTGGGCAGTGGAGGAAACTCAATCAGTGGCTCATTCAGGCTTGTATCTACCCCAGAAGGCAGACTCTGGCGCAGAGGATTCTGGGAGTGGGTATAAGTTTAAGGGGAACACATGACGCAGCGTCTTTGGTGGGAAGCAAAGTCCCAGGAGGGAGAGTACGGCTGTCTTTCCTCCTGTCAGAAGGATTAGGTGTCTTGGTTGGCTGCCTGAGAGTACAGAGAGAGCTGAGCTGAGCTGCAGTGAGGATCCAGTGTGCCGAGGACCAGCGGACAAAGAGGGGTTCAGTTCCAGGAAAGCCTTCCAAGGTGGTGAGTACTGTGAATTGCCCCTGAGGGGTCTGCCTAGCGTAGGGGGGACCACTCCGGTGAAGGTCCAAGGGATTCAGAAGCTAGCTAGCAGTAAAGGGGTGCCTAGTCAGAGGACCCTGAAATGTTAGAGGGGGCAGTGGCGTAGCGTGGGTTGTCAGCACTCGGGGCAAGGCAAGTAATTTGCGCCCCCCTAACCCGCGGGATTTTAGCACTCGAGTCTCTTCCACTAGATTAGTTAAAGAAACCTTTACCACCTAAGCACATGTATTGTTTGTTATGAAAATACTGATGTAATTAAAGTAAAATGCATCTAAATACAAGTTTGAATGACCAGCGTGCCCCCTTTTTAATGCAGAATGACCAGCGTGCCCCCTTTCAATGCAGAATGACCAGCGTGCCCCCTTTCAATGCAGAATGATCAGCGTGCCCCCTTTCAATGCAGAGACACCAGCGTACCCCCTTTCAATGCAGAATGACCAGTGTGCCCCCTTTCAATGCAGAGAGAACAGTGTGCCCCCTTTCAATGCAGAGAGACCAGCGTGCCCCCTTTCAATGCAGAATGACCAGCGTGCCCCCTTTCAATGCAAAGAGATCATCATGCCCCCTTCAATGCAGAGAGACCAGCGTGCCTCCCTTTCAATCCAGAATGACCAGCGTGCCCCTTTTCAATGCAGAATGACCAGCGTGCCCCCTTTCAATGCAGGGAGACCAGCGTGCCCCCTTTCAATGCAGGGAGACCAGCGTGCCCCCTTTCAATGCAGGGAGACCAGCGTGCCCCCTTTCAATGCAGGGAGACCAGGGTGCCCCTTTTCAATGCAGAATGACCAGCGTGCCCCCTTTCAATGCAGAATGACCAGCGTGCCCCCTTTCAGTGCAGAGAGACCAGCGTGCCCCCTTCAATGCAGATAGATCATCGTGCCCCCCTTCCATGCAAAGAGACCTGTGTGCCCCCTTTCAATGCAGACAGACCAGCGTGCCCCCTTCAATGCAGAGAGACTTACCTGCAGCGGTGGCTTCTCCTCAGTTCCCAGCGTCTCCTCGTGTCCTCCCGCCTCCTCCTCGGCCAATGGCATGCGTTCGCCTTTCTGCCAATCAGGAAGCGGGTCTTGGACCCGCTTCCTGATTGGCCAGGAGGAGGATCTGTGTGACAATAGCGAATTTTCATTCGCTATTGTCACGCAATGGGTGGGCTCGGGGCACACTGCTCTGCGCCCCGGGTCCACCCTTTTTTGAAGCCTAT